>NW_007257995.1:279049-285326 GCF_000164805.1 Carlito syrichta | reverse complement strand
ACACACACACACACACATACATACACACACATACACACACATGCACACACACACGCACACACATACACACACACACGCACACACACACATTTTTAAAAATACTGACTTTAGGCTTTATTTTGAATTTCTCAACTAACGGATGACAGATTACATACCTCTTTCATATAATAAAATTGTCTTGAATTATTTTTTAAAATGATGGTCTCTAACTAGTTTTTTGTTTAATCTGATTGGAGGGATATAGAGAGTACCTCATTGTAGCAATATGCCAATTACCACATATCTTGGTACCAACATCTGGGATTTTGCCACTAGGAGTTCATTCCCATTTCCTTTAACTGGTTGCACTCTTCTTTTTTTCCCTTTAAACATGTAAATAATTCTAGAGTTGATAAGGTAAATTAAACTGCTTTACACCACAGTGGGAGAGATGTAGGTCAATTTTTGTTCTAACAGGAAGAAGGTAAGTAGAGTGTTGGGAACTTGTGTTATGGTGGTTGAAGCTAAAATAAATAAAGAAAAGTCTGGATATCCCTAAAGCACACTTGATTGATTCTACAGTATGCCCATAAAATGAGTGGCCATCACTTGGTCCCAATGAGAGGGCCGGTCTGCACTACTCAAGGTAAAAAAAAAAATTTTTTCCAAAAATTTTTCCCTCAGTCATTTTTCAGTTTTTCAGTCTTCCTCATATTATCTCCAGTCTACCCTGGGAAGATTTAATAGCTTATTCAGTTAACCCATCATCTTGGAATTGAGTACAATCTTATTCTGCATTGCCCTTGTTTCATTTCAGAACATATTTATAGCTTGGATCATTGTGCCAGAGGGTCCTCCAACAATCCAGCCTGGGCAGGCTGAGATGCCTTTTTGAACATTTGCCATGAGATAGTGTTTCCTTCAACTATGAGCACACAGACTCAGCGAACTGCTCCTATGAGTCCAAGTTACTGTAAAACCCAGGTCATTCAATTTCCAAGAAATAATTTATGTAATTTATAACAAAGGGAAAAAGAACAAAAGAAAACATAATATTTCTTCAGTGTTCCATCTTTCACTGTGAAGAGAAAATTTTCTTTGCTTGAAAGCTGCAATGTCTCTGTTAGCAAATAGAAGTTTTCCATACTTCTTCATGTGCCCCATGATATAGGGAAAGGTGTAACTAGACAGTATATTGTTAATCTTGGAAATAAAAGAATAAAGGAAGTAACTGTAAAGGAAAGTAGAGTGATTAGGAAATGTCCTTTGACCTTGCATATAGACAGACTACTTGGGCTATTGTAATTTTTTCAAAGAAAACTCCCTGTCAGAGGACTGAAAAACTGCCAAGTCATATTTGATTATTACTAAATGTTATCACAGATAGAAAGTAAACTTTTAAAACTGATGTCCGTGGCTTGGATATGGGAAACTTCTATTCAGTCATTCAGTATCTAATTTTAAAATGATTAATTTGAAACCTTGTCAGGACAAGAAAGTCTTCCCTAATCTTGAAAAAAAAAATCCTTAAGCAATTATTTTGTGCTAAGTAAGTACATATAGTGCACATTTCTTAACACCTCTATTGGTTTTCTTTCAATATTTTTACCCAAATAAATTATATGCCGCTGTGTTTCAGAAATTCACATAATCTTTTTCTATATCTATAGTATGTTCATTTTCAGCTCTAAAGAGTTAATTGTTAGTAATTCTTCATAAAGTATATTTGTGGATATTTATTATCACACATAAGGTGAAGCCACTTGCCCTTTGTCTGAAAACGTTCAGAATGTTCTTTCAGTTTTGCAAACTTTGCAGAAATTACAGTCCGAAAAGTCACAGATACAGTATTAATCTTTACATTATTGAGTTTATATGTACATTCCTCTGTATGTGCATATAACATTGCCATTAGTCTAGGAGAATCACAGAGCTAACATATTACTGATTTTGAGATTGACTATTGATCCGTGTTGAATAATCACTTAGATGGCCTCAGCATAGAGGTCTTCTAATCTGTCCTTTAGTGACTTCCTGATCAGTGCTGTCTTCTGGCAAGAAATAACAGCTCTATATCACAGTGTGGCCTCTTGTCCTTCTTCAGTTCCAATCTTCTCATCTGATGCACCTATATACAACATCTCTGCCCTACACTATAGCCAAACAGTCATCAGAATAACCTCACAAATATCCCCAGATTTCCATCTATATTTATGCTTTGCACTATTTTGCCTATAAATTTCTTACTTAGCTAAAGTCCACCTCCTGATTGACAAAGCAAGACCTAATATGTCACTAACTAACAAAACAGAACTTGGTTTGCACCTCTATAATTTAAAAATTACAATGGTTTCCATTTAGAGTCATTTGTGTATTTATCTCATTCCTCTCCTCATATGTAATGTTCCTAAAAGGTCAAAACCTACTGTGAGTGTACATGTATAAATATATATGCATATAATGATATTTGATATAAAAATAAGTTGAGCTGAAGGATGAATAAGATGGTACTAAGAACCTACATGTTTTTAAGAAGACATAAAAAATAAAAGTAAAGCAGGAATTATTCATCACTACCACTGACGAACTAGTTCACAATATCAGAAATCAGCTTGAGTTTGGAAGAAACCTAAGGGTAAGCGGATTTAAATGCCAAGTCCAATATAAACTTATTGAGTACCTACCATGTATGCATGCTTACACACTTTATCCACTTATTTAAATATCTATTGATTCCTAATATGGACATATATGCTTATATTTTATTTTTATTAAACTGAAATCACACACGAATGTGTATATGTTTGCATCATGCTTTTTCTGTTAGCAATTTTAAAATTGTTCTACATCATAAATAAAGAGCCACCTGGTCCTCTTATGACTGCATCATGTTCTGTAATTGATGGTACGTCATAATTTATTGATGGACATTTAGCTTGCCTCCAGGTTATGCTGTTACATATAATACCGATAGAAATATCTTCAAGTATATAATAACAATATTTTCCAATTTTATATCTTTGGGACAGTTTCTTAGAGGTGGAATGTTTTATCAATGGGTATATATATAAGTACAGTTTTAACATATCATGCTAAATTTCAATTTTAAATTGATTAAGCTGTGCTTAATTGTACCTGTCTTCTTACTTCTCATCAATATATGACATGGCTAATCTTTTAAATTTTGTTTCTAATTTGGTGGTAAATATATGCTGTAGCATTTTAATTAGCATGTCTTTTATTAATTAAATTTTGTCTTTAGCATAGTAAGTTTCAGCACACATATTTTCATTTTCCCACCCTTTTTCCCCAGTCCATTCTGGTTCAGCAGTCATTTCTTCAGTATTTTGATAGTACCTATGTGAGTGAGGCTTTATGCTCTTTTTCCTAATATACAAAGGAAAATAATGCATTTACATAATTAGTGACACTATCATTTAATTTTGTCCAGTCTATCTACAAAGAGGTGGGGAGGGGAGGTGCTTACTTGGTATTTTTCTCCTATATCTCAGAATCCAAAGCATAATTCTATGTACATGATTTCAAGGAAATAGAAGGCTTGTTTATCTAATTTATACAACAATCTCTTGAAATATCGTTATTTCTGTCCTAACCATTCCACTTATTCTACCTAGTCAAGAGATATTGGAAAAGCAATAATTGATAAAAGTATAATTTCCATGATTTGCTGTTATATATATGTCTAAAACACATTCATATATGACATTTGTAATGTACATATTTGTATGATCTACATTTTATAAAGTTGTTTATTCATTTTTCAGTTGTGCTGCAACTATTTACATATTGATATATACATACATAATCAGCAATACATTCAATGTTGTTTTAATAGCATTACTCATTTTAGGTAGCAGTTTCATTTTATCTCCAGTACTTATGCATGAATATATTAAATATAGACAGCTACATTATATATCATTAATACTCCCCATTTAATTTTATTTTAATCTGTCTTCTCCTATGCTATGCAACTCAGAGTCAATAACTCTTTCCTTTCACATCACATGCCCTGTCAGTGTTTTGTATCTGAGTAATTTTAAATGAAATCCTATTTAACATCACATGTTTGATTCCATACACCTTTATTGACACAAGACTATTTTGTATTAAAAGTACAAAATAAGAAAAAAAAACACTTTTGAATAACTACTCTTGACAATCTGCATTGTGCCTGTATTATCTTTTATTCTTTAAAAATTGTTTAACTTCAACAGATGCTGGCATGGGTGTGGACAAAAGGGGACACTTCCACACTGTTGTACAAACTAGTCCAACCTCTGTGGAAAATAGTGTGATGATTTCTAAAGGGACTAGAAATTGACCTTCCATACAATCTAGCAATTCCCTTTCTGGGACTATACCTGGAGAAACACAAATCATTCTACAAAAAAGACACCTGCACACACATGTTTATTGCTGTACTATTCACAACAGCAAAAACATGGAACCAACCCTACTGCCCATTTAAAGTGGACTGGATAAAGAAAACGTGGTACATACACATGTTGGAATATTATGCAGCCATGGTGAAGGAAAAAATTATGGACTTCACAGCAAATTGGATGAAGTTACAGACAACAATACTTAGTGATCTGTCACAGAAACAAAGAACTGAATATCACATATTCTCACTCATAAGCAGGACCTGAACATTAATCACAATAGCACAAGGGAGGGATCAACAGTTGTGGAACACTGCCAGAGGCGGGAGGGAAGGGTAAACATGTAACAACCCATAGGGTACCTGGTGCTAAACCAGAGTAAGTGGACCAGTTGGAGGCCCAACCTTCACCTGTATGTAGATTATATGTACCTAATTATGACATGTACCCCCACATTTTTATAATAAAATAAAATTTAAAAGCAAAAAAAAATAAACTTAAAAAATAAAAATTGTTGAACTAAAATTCCCAAGGTGGTTGGTACTATGTTCTCTCTTCTACTATAGCTGAAAGATATTAACTTTTATAGTGATATATCTAGATTGTGAGTTGCAGAAAGGATACATTTTATAGAAAGAATCAAAATTGGGTCCAAGGATGATAGCAAACCACCACCATGAGCCTTCAGCAATTGGAAAGGATACTGGTTCTGGTGTCAGCTGGTGGCATAGAACTCCTTGTTGCAGCTATGCAATTTTAAAATTGCAATCATGATTAAAATGTAGAACATCCAACCAGTACCAGCACAGTGTTAATAATTTGTTTATGAGCACTGAAAGGATTTCGGTGCCAGTAATGACTCCACACCCGGCTGGAACCAAGAGATTTATTAAAGGGGCAGTTACAGGAAGGGACTACCAAGGAAAAGTGAGAGAGAGAGAGTGAGAGAGTGGGAGTGAGAGAGAGGCGGAGAGAGAGAGAGTGCAAGAGAGAGGGCGAGAAGGGGAGAGAGGGCAAGACAGTGTGAGAGCTATGTAGAGAGAGAGAGGGTGTATTTATGGACCTTGCAAGGACTGGCCAGTGCCGTGTTTGGTCTTTATTGGAGGAGACTATGAGGTAGTATTCCTATAGGGAGAAGTTACTCATGCACAGGTTTAAGTTTCACGCACGCGGGAAAAGCCAGAGCTTAGGGCCTTTGTTGTCTTTGTTTTGTTCTATATAGTGTCTAGCACCATCTCGGGAGACGCCCTTCTGACTGTTCCCTGCACCCTTCATTCCCACCTTTTCTGTTTATTTGGGAGAGGGGCGTCGTTACTCTTTCTGGCTGCTTCCTGCTGGATGTGGGCATTGTGGGGTGAGGTGGGGGAAGGGCACATAACCAGTCAGAATAGGGTCCAGAGGTAGGCACTGAAGGTGAAGATTTTTGAAGGTGAGAGTTTCATGAAAGTTTTTTTGTAAATGTAGAATGGCGACTTGTTCCAGCCAGTCCTCCAGTGGGCACAAAGGTGGTAGTAACCAGCTGTCTTGGAGTAGACTGTGGAGGTAAATAGAGAACCTGGAAGAGAACATATCTAAAAGAAAAGTTAAGTGATGTTTAGGGACGAGGTGTTGACTCCTCTACTGGGACAGGTTGATAACTATTGAGTAATTGGAGGTTGAGGTTTTGATTTGAGAGTTTAATTAAGCATTGTTGGAGAAATTTAAAGATACTGTTGAGGTGGGTTAAAATTAATAGGGGAAGGAGGGTTAGGCTGATGAACATATTGCTGTAAGGGGTAAATTTTTATAAAAGGCATTTAATAAGAATGAAGCTAGTTATAATGAGGAGGTATGTAATAGCCAACAAAGCTTTGGCTGTGGATGGCCAATTTGTAGGTGTTGACCAAGTAAGT
>NW_007257995.1:273470-278878 GCF_000164805.1 Carlito syrichta | reverse complement strand
TTGTCCAGGAATAAGAGGAGGTGGGATTTGGCCTTTGGAACCAGGTATAGGAGGGGGAGGGTAAAGGGCCTTCCTGGAAAAGAACAGCGAATGGCCCCCTCCAGAGGGGCTTTAGGGTTGTACATTTCACTCTTTTACCCATACCACATCACTTGGCTTAAAAGAATGAACATCGGTAGTTAAACTAATTGGCAATCGTTTTCTGACTTGACAGTGGATGGCATTTAGGACTGAACCTAAGACTTGCATTTGTTGTTTTAGGGCAAGACTTCCAAATTTTTTTAAGTTTTCCTGTATGTCCCTAATGAGAGGGGGTGGTTATCCATAAGGAATTATAAAGGGCAAGAAGCCTGTTTATTTTATTTAAAGGCCTGTTTTGGGGCCTTTTCCCCTGCAAGGGTTTTTGTTTATCCACCTTTGAGACTTCATAGAGAAGTTAGGCATTTAAATTTTTTAGACTAGTACAGGAACAGGACCACCCTTAGGGTTCTCTTTCTTTTTTTATTACAGTTGTTAATTGGGTCCTTCCTTTCTTCAATTTGTAGCAGCACTTACTCCCCTTGGATGTTTGAGTTTCTTCTGGTCCAAGAAGTATTTAGGGAAATAAGCTCATAAACTGTGATTAAAATTTATTCCAAATAGACAACACTTTTTTTATGAGCATTTATGTTTGTGGCCCCCCCTTTCCTTCAGAGGCCCACTGTTAAACAATTTCAAAGGTTTAACAAATTTTATTTTAGGGACTTGGATCCTGAGTGATGTAATACCAAATACCTATGTTTAGTTTACTCATGTCTTCAAAGGCTTTTTAGTGATTATTATACTAAACTGCAAATTGAATATTGTTCTGTCTTAGTTTTACATCTGATGGAGTTTTCCCTGGATTTGTCAAGAGGTGGGATAGGTTGTCACTTGGCCTGCAGTAGAAATGTTTGAACGCCTTTTAAAAACTACCTATAGGAGATTTATTTATGTCTAGCCTGTGCTAGTTACGCTGCCTTAATTACTTTTTTTTTTTTTTTAGAGATTTTTCGATCCCATAATTATTTGGGGTGTTGAGGGATGAGGTTTGTGTTCTGTAATTTCTTCAGAGCTGATAATGGGCGCAGTTCTGCCTAACCAGAGATCGAAAATCTCTCCCTGTCTGACTTGAGGCATCCTGATTTGTTTCAGCAGTGGCATTATTTGCAGGTACTGGCTGGAATTTTTGTATGGCCATTATGTGGGCATGAAATTACTGGATTTTAGCTCAATAAAAGGAATAAAGTCAGGCCTACATTTTGACAATTGTAGGCACTGACTGATTGCCTTTTTATATAAAAGCTATAAGGCCTGAAGTTATTAGTAAAACTTAAATGATAAACTTTCATTTTTGTAGCTTTATTATAAGTACCAGCTTTTGTATTTGTGGATTATAATGGTAGCCTGACAGATTGTTTTACTATAATTTGAACTAGGCACTTAAGTAAATTGTATATAAAATTTGAAGGGAAATCCGAAAACGTTTGGAGACTTGCATTCAGAAAAGACTTTACTATGCCTAGATTGTTTATATAATTTTTTTTATAAGTATATTTTTCTTAAACTTTCCTTATACCATTTTTGGCATGTTTATACCAATTTATTTGTGTTCTCTATCCCCTTTTTAAAAATTTTTATAACTATTTTATTATAGAACAGAAATGCACCATATAAGATTTTTTTAAGATAAATATATATTTTTTATATTCCTTTCTTTTTTGTTTTCCTGCTAAAACCTTATTTGTATATCAACAACCTTTTTACATTTTTCTTTGTTTTTTACTTTCCTTTTTATTTATTTATAGATAACCTTTTACAGTCATAATTTGAATTTACTTTTAGTAACTTAGGTGAAACATTTAGTTTTTGGAACACCTTTAATTTCACTGGAGAGCAGGTTTTAGGAGGAAGAAGTTCAGTATGAGCACAAGGGCTAAAAACTTAGCCTCAGTATTAATTAAGAAATTGATTTGGACCCCAGTCACATTTATATAGACCCAAGGATTTTTTGGGTGGATGGCATATAGAGTGCTGCGCTGGGCCATGCCCCTCCCCCTTTAATCAACAGCCACTATTACTGAGCTAGGTGTTCCCCCCCCCTTTGGGAGAGGCCGCACCATCTCTTTCAGTGGCCTTTTAGTCCAGATATTGGACAAAGTTCTGGGGGCTTAGGCTATTAAGAACAATTGTGCTTTAGGTGCCCATATTGACCACATTCATAGCAGCTGATACCATCCCCTTAGCAGGTTTATCCTTATCAGGCCTCTTTTGGGTGGCTGGAGATTTTGCCTTTAGTGGCAACTGCCAATTTGTTTACCTTTTCTCTGACTGGTGCTAATTTTGGAGTTCTTCTCTTTTTTTTGTTTTTCTTTTTTTTTTGTTTTACAACTTTCCAATGATGTCTACGATAATGCCTTGTTTAAAACCTTTTACAGTGAACAGACCATGAAGATGTGAAATGATCTGTTCCTACATATTCCTAATTATGAACAGGCAAATTTGTCAAAAATCCTCGTGAATTACTAAACAGCAGCCTTAGTCGTAAGATGTGGACAATTAAATGAGCATAGCCCAAAAATGTAAGCATTAGTGTTACTTAGCATTATAATATAAAGTAGGGACACAGCATACATTATAAGACTCTAAGAGACTTTTCAACAGTTTTACAGGGACAAGCAGTTGATTATGATCTTAGACAAGGCCTAAACCTTTAGAAACAGACTTACTTTTAACTAACCTGGCCTTTAGCATTTGAAAACGAGAACAGCCTATTTATTTTCTTAGTTGCCAGAGAAAGATTATAAAATTATCTTTCTCTAAGGCTAGCATTAACTTATACTGAGTTAGCAAAAGGCAAAGTAGCATATAAGAGACATTTTTCCATTTCTTTACAGGTGGATTAGAATAAGCCCCTTTAGAATTTATGAAGGAGAACACAGGCTAAGGAAGAGAGGGGGAGTGGTCCCCGGAACAAATTTAAAATAACCGGTAACACTTCTTATATGCAATAGGCAATTTTCCCACAACCTTAACAACAAAAGGCAGAAATTTTAACAGCACCAATGGGTTGGGAGAAAACACCTCACAAATAAAGGGAGACAAAATAACATCAAGAAATATGCGCCAATCAAGTTTTTAAAAGACCACATGTCTCATCAAACAAAGCATAATAACTCAACCAGCTTTTTAGCAGATTTAAAGTGACAGATATACACAAATAAGAGAATGAGGGGTATGGGAAACATCCACTTTGTCCCCCTTCTGTCATACTTCTCATGAAGATATCTCAGACACCTCTTAGCAATTGGTAGGTTGGAATACCCCCAACGCAGACTAACTATGTGGAGCCCTCCCACTGTCCATCTCATTTACACACAAACACACAGCACATTTGTCAACTCTCCATCCTAATCCTAGGAGTCTACGAGTTTATCTTCAGAAAGTGTTTCCTTTTACTGTCTTTCAGCCCTTTCCATCAGGCTGGAAGATTACTAGCGGGCTCCGGGAGGTGAATTTTGTCTGTGTATGTCCTAGCCTGTTCCCAGACTCTCCTACGTTTTTCCGGAAGCAGGGTGTTGGAAGGGGGGGCTCTTCCACAGGATTGAAATCCAAGATGGGGGAGAAAGGAGCCTGGAATGGGACTTGTAGCATCTGCAGTTGGGGGAGGGAAGTTTAGAGGAGGAAGCACGGACGCACATGGGACAGTGGGAGGGAGAGAAGCTGTAGAGGGGGTATTTACAGAGGAGAGAAAAGGACTGAACTAGGGAATCTCTACCCACCGTTTTGAACGCTTACAGAAATTATATAGGCCACTGATTTTGGTTGTCTAAGGGATATGTTGGCCAGTCTTGTGTGTGGAGGCGAATTAGGCATTTGGGTTTAATATCAGGAGTGAGATTGTTTAAGAGGCATTTAAGAGGGGAATCAGCTGGCAGGGATGATGAGCCTCCCATGGTGGGACAGGTGGACTAAATGGGGCGTCCCCTGAAGAGTCGGCTGTCCAAGAAGTGTGACTGTGGCAAAGTCTGTTGTCGCAGAGGTTTGGCACAACCAGGGTTCTCTTGGAGAACCAAGGGGTTAAGGCACCTAGCGCTAGAATTTTTTGGACCAGACAGAGAGCACTAGACCAAGCAGCGGGTAAGGAGCGTATTTGCAATTCCTGCTGGTTGAACAGGGTTTCCTGTGGGGCAATAGACGTGGGAACCTTCGACAGATCCGCTATCACCCGACAGATGTGGGAGCCCTCCGGTATCCACTGTGGGCTAGCAGACATGGGACCCTGGGGTCCACTGCAGCCCTACAGCCGTGGGAGTCCTTAAGGAGGTGGGGAGAGAGAGAGAATCCTATGGAAACCGCTGTGGGTTAGCAGACGTGGGACCCCCGGGGCCTGCTGCAGCCTGACAGCTATGGGAATTTTTAAGGTTTGAGAGAGATAAAGGAGAAGAGGAAGCCTTTAGGGTCCGCTGTGGTCGTGAAGGCTGAGGCGGGGTGTGTTCCCCCTCGCCTGGGGGCTGGAGGGGCTGCCAGATGATCAATGGTCAGTTCCCTCCGGGGGCTCCCAGGCAAATTTAGGCTTCCATGTCTGGGGAACTCATCTATCCAACAACCGCTGGTGGATGCAGTTCACGCGTTCAAAACAGGGGGAAGTTCCAGGAGGGCTGGAGTGGGCACCGGCACCATCTCGGGGGTCCCGCCTATGGGAATAGACCCACACAAGGGCGGGAGAGCACCCAATCCGAGTCACGGCACCAATGAAAGGATTTCGGCGCCAGGAATGACTCCACACCTGGCCGGAACCAAGAGATTTATTAAAGGGGCAGTTACAGGAAGGGACTGTAACCAAGGAAAAGTGAGAGAGAGGGAGGGAGGGGGAGAGAGAGGGAGGGAGAGAGAGAGAGAGAGAGAGAGGTGCAGAGAGAGAGAGAGGGAGAGAGAGAGAGAGAGGTGGAGAGAGAGAGAGCAAGAGAGAGGGCGAGAGGGGGAGAGAGGGCGAGAGAGTGTGAGAGAGGTATGTAGGGAGAGAGGGTGTATTTATGGACCTTGCAGAGGCTGGCCAGTGCCATGTTTGGGCTTTATTGGAGGAGACTATGAGGTAATATTCCTATAGGGAGAAGTTACTCATGCACAGGTTTAAGTTTTGCGCGCATGGAAAAAGCTGGAGCTTAGGACCTTTGTTGTCTTTGTTTGGTTCTATATAGTGTTTAGCACCATCTCGGGAGATGCCCTTCTGACTATTCCCTGAACCTTCAAGCATAGTGTCAAATAATCTCTTTAATGATGTTTTCCCAAAATCGTTTCCATTCTGTTTTCTCTCCATTGGATCATATTCACATTCTGAGTTACCAAGATTCATCAAGCAAGCTGAAGCTATCCTTTCCATTTAAAAG
>NW_007257995.1:226112-273450 GCF_000164805.1 Carlito syrichta | reverse complement strand
AAGGCTGAGGTGGAAGAATTGCCAGAACTCAGCAGGTCGAGGCTGTGGTGGCCAGGGGTGGCCACTGCACTCCAGTCAGGGCAACAGAGTGAGACTCCAACTCAAAAAAAAAAAAAAAAGGCTTATCCATCAGTCACTTATTCCTGAGACTACATTTAGTAATATGAAACATGAAATAAAAGACTCCTATTAAGAACTTTGATACTCAAAATCTTGCTGGAAAATCTTGATTATGTAACGGAATGTCAAGGAAATTCCAAATGCGTCTGGTCAGTAAAAATAAGTTTTAAGGACTTTTGAGAGAAGAAAATCTTCAGTTACCCAAACCTGATAAGCATGAGGGTTCTCCACTCTTTTCTTTAGGATTTTCATTTAGATTTTTCTATATTAACCTGATTTTTTTTATTTTTTAAAGAGAGTTTTATATTTCATGCATATGTGTCTGTCTTCATTTTTATATCATGTGTAAGATAGAAATAAGCTGTACTTTAATCAAGAAAAATTTTAATTTCTTTCCTTGAAAACCTAGAGATTTTTCATATTTTGTATCTTGCATTGTTGAAGTTTCTGACATTTCTTTTAATCAATTCTTGACATTGTTATATAATTTTATATCATTTTGAAATGATCTATTCTCTTTTTCAGTGATACTCTATTCTTTTTAATTGCATGCCTTGTCCTAATCCTTGCATGGAAAAGTTGAAAGTTCTTTCATTTTAATCATTTTTAACATTAATCATTGTCTTGTATTCAATGGTTGACTGTTACACAAGAGAACTGTGTAATACAAATTTAGATTATCAAGTAAACTGTCTAAAACAAATGGTACTAATGAGGACTAACTGCTGACCTTTTTCTCCTGCCCACATTCCTAACTAATTTACACCTGGGAAGATATACCCCACAAACCATCAAGTCTCATCAGATGGGTTTTTTTCACCCTATATAATGTGTTTTACTTCCTAGTTTGACTCTGGCAAGATATCATATAACAGATAAATAAGGAAATCAAAATATTTTACCCTCAAATATGTTTTTTTGACATATTTTGAAATGACCCTGCAAAACAATCTGTTGGAGAAATTTGCATTTGTAGAGAATCTTTTTCTCAGGAAGATTCTGACAGTTTTAACACACTTAATACCTAATGTCTTAGAGGCCTGTTACTTAGAGGCTTCATCTACAAATCAGAAACCATGACTTCTACAATCTCCCTTATCTCAAGTCTAGTATTTCTTTCTACCTTTTTCTCTTTCAACCAATTGACAATCAGAAAATTTTAAAATCCACCTGTGACTGTGATCTATAATCCCACCCTCACCTATTTGAGATGTCCGTCCTTCCCAGATGAAACCAATGTAAGCCTCATATATATTAATCTGTGTCCTTTGCCTGTCCTTTGTTTCCCAAAGGTATAAAACCAAGTTGTAACCTAACCATCCTGGGTATATATTCTTAGGACCCCTTGGCACTGTGCCATGGTCGCTCTTTTTTTTTTTTTTTTTTGAGTCAGAGTCTCATTCTGTCACCCAGGCTGGAGTGCAGTGGCACACTCATGGCCATCCCAGCATCAACCTGCTGGACTCAAGCAATACTTCCGCCTTAGCCTTCCAAGTAGCTGAAACTACAGGCACATTCAGCCATATCTGGCTAATTTTGATATATTGTATTGATATATTGTACAGATGAGGTCTCACCAAGTTATCCAGGCTGGTCTCGAACCCCTGGGCTCAGGCAATCCCCTCACCTCAGTCTCCCATAGTGCTGGGTTTACAGGCTTGAGCCACTGTGTCCAGCTCATGGTCACTCTTATTTGGCTCAGAATAAACTCTTCAATCATATTTTGTCAGAATTTGAATTTTTTCATTGTCAATGAGTAATTTGAAAGCATTGATCCAGTACATACATGGATCACTTCTTTTAGGTTCCTGCTCTTTTACCCACTTTTTTTTTTTTAAGTTGGCATCTCACTCTGTCACCAGGCTGGAGTGCAGTGACACACTCACAGTCACTGCAGCTTCAACCCACTGGGCTCAGGTGATCCTTCCACCTCAGCCTTCCAAGTAACTGGAGCTACAGGTATGTGTCGTCAAGCCCAGCTAATTTTTCTTGATTTATTGTAGAGATGAGGTCTCACCAATTTGCCCAGGCTGGTCTCAAACTGCAGGTTCAGGCAGTCCTCTCACTTCAGCCTTCCAAAGTGCTGGGATTAGAGGCATGAGATTACTCACCTTTTAATTGGCAACAATCTTTGGGTTTCCTTGACTAGTTTCATTATGCAACACATAGTCTTTCTCATGGTTTATCCTCTCAGATAACAGTTCCATGCCTTCCATCTTTCTGCTAACTTCTATGCCTCTTCACATGAACCCACATAAACCACCGGTTCCTTGTTCTGCACTGTACAACTTCTTATGAATGTTATGATCTGAGATTCTCCCCTGTTCCTTTTAGACTGACAATACTAGCCCTGTTGTATGCCCTGCTATTTTGAGTAACTGCAACAGGCTTCTTGCCTTTGGAAATTTTGATAAAAATTGTACAAGTCTTTTTAGCCAAGTACATCTCCGGTCTTCTCACTTGGGTCCTTGGGCCTTCATGTCACTTTTTTTTAAAGAAATGTCTCCTTGCTTTCGATTTTAATGGATGTGCAAGGCAAGTTTGGCTTCTACAGCTTGATATTTTGCCAAAGAAAGTGGTCTTGATCTTTCCTTCTTGTCAGAATCCCAAATGTTTATGAATAATTCTTCATCCACATACTTATGCTTTAGGGAGAAGAAAAAGAGGAAGGAGTTTAGTATGTCTTCATGATGGTCTGTTTCTTCAAGACCTACACTTCTCCATTGCAGTCCTGTTTTTAGGTTAACTGAGTGAGTGAGGTGAAGAGGAAGTGTCTATTTCTGGTGTACCCCAGAAAGAAGCCTTTCAGTGTTTAGAATGTGGGAACAGTAAGAGCCTTTTTTATTTTTTTTTTTTAAGAAAGCAACCATTATTATGAGGACAGGAAAACTTCCACAGTAGGAGGGAACCCTAGGGGATTGCCCAAGTTAGAGCCTTTTATCATGGTATCATTACATCATTGACAATTTGGTAGTAAGGGAGAATACCAAGATAACTGCTCTTACAAGCAGAACACTCATCTCGCAGTTATGCTCATAATCCCTAATGTTACATGCACATGGTTTCTTACATCTTTCTCAATTTTGGCACAATTTTATGGCTATATATCTCAGAGATGTATTTAAATAGTATTTATAGTTCAATATGAATAATTAACATGGTTTTTTATGGCTTCTACTATTTTTAATCTAGCATAATTACAGATATTAACAGTGTTCAAGGAGACTGAGGTGCGATTCAGAGAGTCTGAGGATACAGCATTAGCTTAGCTTTTCTACAGATTCCATTCTTTTGACCTCATTGGATTCCTACCAGCCACAATACACTTAGCAGTAATGTTTAATAACTGCATGCATCCATAACAAGAGGACTTGTTTCCCTAATTCAGAAATTTCTGAATATTGACTTTTTAATTGTAACAAAGGGTTTATTTCTCCCTTCCTCTCTTCTACTCCCTCCTCTCCTCTGTCCCTCTTTTCCTTGTTTCTTTCCTTCCTCTTTTATAAAACTAACTTCCTTATTTTGCAAAAAAACTGGTGTCTGAGTTATAAGGAGCACATCTGTGGTTTTAGTTTTTTATTACATGGTTCATGGAGCAGAGAAAAAAAAAGTCTGAAAATAAAATAATTTTAGATGATCCTGTCCCAAGGTTCTTAAGAATATGTATTGCAAAATAAGTCTAGAAAAGATATTTCTGGTAAATTTGTCTTTTGTGCTGATTAGCAGTGGTTGGGAATTCCCTTCATAAGCTGTTCAAAGTATATTCTTCATTCTGAACATTACACAGACTTTACTAATAATGTTGTCTCTGTTTATTAGAATTTTACATTCTGAGGCAATGAATTATAAAATTCAGAACAAAAGTCATCACTAAGGGTCATGAGAGAGACATAAAAGGCAATAATAAAGCATTACAATGAGAAAAGAGCACCCATGACTATGATATTATTTTACATTTTAGGATGTTAGACTAGAATGAGATGGTGATAGGGGAAGTCAGTGGGATACAGAACATCCCAAAGAAAGAGAAAACTGTTGAGAAAAAGTAATACAAAGGAGGAAGTGCCACGGGGGAAAAAAAGAAGGATAAATTCAAAAGAAGACAATTTAAGATAGAGAAAAAGAAAAAAGGCAAAGAGTAAAAGAAAAATAAACTGAAAAAATGATAGAAAAAAATAGAAAGGAGAAAAGAGCAAACTAAATATTGAATATAAACAATCAAAGGTAGATTTTAATGATACAAAAATAGAACTAATAATATAATATCCATCTTTTTGTGAACTTATATAAAAATAATTAATTCCATTTGTTTGCAAGCATTTTGCAAAATAAACAAGAGGTAAACTCTTCAAAGTATGCCTTTTATGGATAAAATAATTTTGTTTTTCTTCTTCCTGACTCTCCCAGCATTTCATTTGTGTGTATATAGGTATCTCTTTATAGATTCAAGACTATTCCCACTAGTAATGTTAAGTTATGTCTTCATATTTGACAAATGATTATTATTAAATTGGAATTTTTCAGGAATATTAACATGGAAGATGATAAAGGCAGAGAGTTTAATATTCATTTCAGTTCCACCAATTTGAGGTTTTGAAAAGAAAGACCTGTCTGATTTTAAGTGATTAAATGATTAATCAACTTTTCCCAATAGAGCGAAACCTCTGCTATTAAAATTAAAATTTGTTTTATCAGAGAGTAGCTGTCTGTAATCTCTATGATATTAATAGTCAAATGCAAAAGGAAATCATGAGCATGAATAGCCCACAGGAGAAATAGAAACCATTTATTTCTGTGGAGGTAGCTGTGATCCAGAGTTTGAATTATTTCACAAATGCAATTTAAGACATCTATATAACGACAGAAACAAAGTCATTTTCAAATGGTCAGAGAAAGTGTTGCAGAGGATTTAGGATCAGTTATAGAATGCATTTAAGAACTTTTTGTTGTTATGTAATTAACACTTGCTAATGACTTAGGATCAGTGTGATTAATGAGCCATTTTCTCTACAAATTTGCTTTCTGTGCTGACAAAATTCTAAGTCTCAGAGGTGAAAAAAATAATTAAGGCAAGAATAGTGACTGCACAAAGAATAAAAGCAAAATCTGTAAAACTAGCACTAGAGCAGGTCCCAAAAGAGCCCAATTCTCTTTCAGGATATTGCCTCTGACAAGGAATAAGGGAGCAAAGCTTTCCCTACAGTCATTGGAGATTTTAATTTATTTTAACTGAAGTACTTCCAAGATCACTGATTTGTAAAATGTGCCCAGAGCTGAGTCCCTAGGAGCACTTCCAAAGAACAACATATCATTTTCCTCTTTGCTAAACCTGTTTGTTTATCATTGAATTCACACAAGACACGCATCTCCCTGGCCTCAGGACAGACTTGGAAGAAACAAAAGCCTCTATAAAAAATCCTAGCTATTCTATCTAAGCACTGGAAATTGTAAGGAAGAAAAATAACAACACGCAAACGCAAAAGCCTATGCTTTCCAGGAAAAAAAATGGTACTTGTAAAAGCACAGGGACTCCTGCTGGTGCTAGTTCAGGAGATGAAGCATGGTCAATGGCATTGTCTCTACCATCAAGGTTAGTGAACAAAGAGGTGTAAATTTAAATTCTGCCTCCCAGATACCTGGGTCCTCTATGAATTAGTAAGTGTGGGTTGAGATGAGAAGGAATGATTGCCCAAATTTTCCTCTGCCTGCCACAAGAGCCAGCTGTCACAACCACACAGAGCTGCCTTTTCCCACTGGGCTACTGGGCTGTGGGGTGGAAGGAAGCACCATAGAAACAGAGGTTTTCAGTTTTCTGTTTTCCTCTTCCATTTTAATCCCTTAGATATTTGCAGAGAATGAGCCTGTGCCTGCTGGTTCAGTATAGACCACTTCACTGAGTCTCACGCTAAATTTGCCAGTTTTCTGCTATCTCTAAATATATCATTGAATCAACAGAGAGTTAAAAATTTTATCTGTGAAACAAAATTAATAAAGCAAATTACTGGTTTGAGTACATCAAACCATTCATGAACACGTGAAAAACGAGGAGTTCCCAGACCAAGGAAAGCAGTGTAATACATTTCCCTAGTATCTTGCTATCTCCCTAGGGGCTCTTGAAGGTTGGCCTAAATCCTAGATCAAAGGGGATCAGGAGAAAGAGAAAGAAGGGAGCTCCTAAATCTGTTTTCAGCATTGATTCTGAATTTAGGGCCCAGATGCAGCATACCAATGTTTTATTTTATGGGTAAGATTGTATCTCCCCTACAATCTCAAATTCATGTGCTAAAGTCCTAACAAGAGGTAAAGTCCTCCTGTACTTCAGAAGGTGACTATATTTGAAGATGAGATCATTAGAAAGGTAATTAAGTGAAAATAAGGTCATTAGAGTGGCCCTGATCTGATCTGACTGGTGTTCTTTTGCAAAGAGGAAATTACAGTACAGACAGTGACAGAGGAAAGAACATGCAGGCAGTCATCCACAAGCTAAAGACAGAGGCCTCAGAAAAAACCAACCCTGCTAACACCATGATCTTGGACCTCCAGCCTATGGAACCCTGAGAAAATAAATATCAGTTGTTTAAACCACCCAGTCTGTGCTACTTTGCTAGGGCAGCCCTAGCAAACAAATAGAGCTTGTAAATACCTAACTACATGTGGAAACTACACATCTCCAAGTCCTTGTTCAATACCTTTGTTGGGAACATTGACAAGAAATTATGCTTAGTATTAATACATTGCAAGTTCTTTCATCATTAAGCGAAATCTTCATTCATTGAGGGCTCTGAGTGGACAGATATCTATGATATACCTAAATGTGCCACCAAGTGAACTGAGAAAAACATATTTTGTAGGAACAAGAAACTTTGATTTGGGGCTTCAGGAATCCATGACTTGGGTTTTAGTTAACACCTAAAACTTTGCTATTTATGGTTTGGGAAAAAACAGACTAGCTTTTAGCGATGCCAAAAAGAAACAAGGACAAACTGAGTAATCAGCAAGTGAGAAGTCATGCGTTGTTTGCAGCATATAAGTTTATCCCTTCTGACAATTACATTCTATTCTAGACTAATAACATAATTAAAGGTCAGGAAGAAGTTGAGTGCCCTCATCTTTTTTTCTCCTTTTCTTTATTTTACTGTTGACTGACTCCCCCGGGACTGTGTTTCACTAGTCAGTGTTTATCTTTGGCAAAGTCTATTTTCTTCTTTCTTCTACACATGCTCATGTTCATTAGCTGTTTTTGGTGCTCTCTGTCCTAAAATGATCTGGGAGTGACTCATAGTATGAATCACTAAAGAGGAAGAACAAGATATGATTGCTTTTTCCTGTTTCCTCCTTCATGTTGCCACCTCCAGAAAATTCTGAGTTTAGGAACTTGCTCTGGGTACACTCGGCATAACACTTACTCTATGACTTTGACTATGCCAGAAAATTTGATATGCATTATTTTGTTTAAACCCACAGCTTGGATACATGGACA
This sequence comes from Carlito syrichta, assembly GCF_000164805.1. Classification (NCBI taxonomy): domain Eukaryota; kingdom Metazoa; phylum Chordata; class Mammalia; order Primates; family Tarsiidae; genus Carlito; species Carlito syrichta. The sequence continues at coordinate 265,850 of NW_007257995.1, read as the reverse complement.
GACTTTGAATCCAGACACTTCTAGGTTTTTATCTAGATTTTGCTTCTTTCTAGCTATGTGAATTTGAGTTTGGAGACCTCTCTGGGTCTCAGTTTCCTCATCAATAAAACATACTTTAATGGTATTGCTCTGAGGGTTAAATAAGATGATGTTCCTAAAATACTTAGTGCACATAGTACTCCCGACACACAGAAAGGAAAGTGAAGCTCAAAGGATGTTAGTAGTTATGCTGTATATGATAAAGATAGTAAGGATAATGTTATTGTCCCTTATGGATAAAAATATTGAAGTTTAGAAGAGTCACATAATTTGTTCAAGGTCACACAAGTGGTGGGTTGAATTACTGGAATTTTAACCTAAGTCTGAAGGCTTAACTGGTCTGTTATATTGTCTCTTCATTGAGGTCATATTGAATTTCCACTATGGAGTAGCGATGATGTTATCTCTGGAATTCAAAATAAATAATATGATCCTCTAAACTAAAGGAACGTACATCTTATCTCTTATCCCCTAAATACTTTGGCCACTCATGTCAAAGTCTTTCTGTAAATGGGAAAAATGGTTTTTAAGAAGAATGTTCCACCATATTTTATTTTACATTAGTTATTTATTTTTGGTTTTATGTGAGGGTACGCCCAAAGGTATCATGTGAACTGATTCCAGACTGTGCACTGTATTATATAGTACTGGGTCTCCTTTTAAGTTTTCCGAGTTCCATAGCAGTATTTATTTTATTTTTATAAGATATCTTATTAACTTGATATCTTCAAGGAGGCATTTGGTGGTATGAGCCAACAGTATGCAGAATTATTATATACTCTACTTTAAAAGCCAGATAGATATTTAAAGAGAATAAGCAAACATGAGAACAAAAATAGAAGCTTTCCACTATTAAATATTACAAACACAAAATACTAGCATACTGTAACAAATGAATTTTTTAAAAGCACCTGAGTTAAAATTGTAAACCTACCATTAACTCACCCCAAAATAAATTGCAGTGAACAATGAAACATAATGCAATTGCATCACTCTCAAGGAACAGTGAGTTAAGAGAAACTCTGACTGAAACTTATAAAAATAGATTTTTTGTTTTGTTTTTTCTTGTTTAACAAATTACATAAAAAAGCACCACTTTGTTAGACATGGTATTACTTTTGTAAGCTGAAATTTAAGGAGAATTATTCTGAGTGGAATAATTCATATGGTACCAATAGGATACTGAACTATAAGAGTCTTTATTTAGTAGCAAACTTGGGGTCATATACATAGCACAATGTCAAGTCAGGACTAAACAAGATTTTAGATAATTTAGCAAATAAGAAAAACCAGACTTTTATTCATCATTTTACTTATACAAGAAAAAAAAATAGAGAAATGTTTGGTCTTAATAAGCAAGACACTTTGAATTTTTGTTAGTATTACTCTACCATTTACATTCTCATTTAAGAAAGCATATTAAATTGCAACTGTATAAGGGTGACATTTTAAAATAAAGATGATCTTGAACCTGTTTAAATTTACTTAAGAGACAAAGCAGAGGGAAATTCCACGATTTTATTATTAGTAATAATTAGCATGTAACTCTCCATTATAGATTGTATCTCACCAGTATATCAAGTTTCAGCAAAAGATAACCACTGGGCAGTAAGAGGTATTTGTACATGTAAACATATGACCCCTTAGTGCTCTGACAGATATCTGATAGGGAGCAATACAGGCACCGAAATAGGGCAATCATTGCTTCCAAAAGTACTCAGGGGAAGCTTTAGTGAAGAAGTCACAATTCACTTCGGTTCTGAAAGTAGGAAACATATGTACCAATTATAAATGGGGGTTACCAGGAAAGATGGGGTATCAAAAGATCTTTTAGGGAAAGGAAAAAAAAGACATATGAAAAAATATAAAGTAGCACGAAGCACTTGGAAATCTCTAAAGAATTCAAAATGTCAGATACACCCACAGACTTGGGCAAGAAAATGCTGTAGATTAGAACCACTGTTGTTGGGAGACAGTTCTCCATGGGTCTCTTGTTTTTCTGCACATCTTGCAAAGGCACTAACAGATTTTGTTGCAGACTATCTTTTCAAAGGAGTTATCAAATAAGTTTGAAGCAGAGATAAGGTTTACTTCGTTCCCAGTATAACAAAGATGTCTCATTTTAGGGTAAAAATCTACAAGATATACTTGTGGTCCATTATAACAGATTGGATTGCTCTAATCTTAAAGTTTTTACAAACCCAATGCATGTATAACATACCAATACCTCAGTATTGGTTTCTTTGGACCTGAGGAACAAGGAGAACCATTATAAATGTGAGGCTCATACTGCTTGCTGTGCCACAAGCAATAAAATATTTTGTCTCTGATCCAGAAGTCTTATGTCTTCCACCAGTATCCATAAAACTTGGACAAATTAACTTGTTAGCTTGTGAGTAGAGCAAAATCTCAGAACATTTACCATTCTTGATAACTATGTGACCCTGAATTTATTTATTCTTTCAGCAAACATTTTAAATGACCCTCGTAATCTAGTGTTTTAGGCTTTGGGTATAGAGAAAGAGAAAAAGGAAAAACATTGCACTCTTATGGAAAATATACTCTAGTAGCATCAGATGTGAGTTGTTCAGAGGGGAAACCTCAATAAGTTCAGAGGAGAAACCTCAATATAGTATGCAAAATATTGATTAGTGCTTTGAAGGTAGGATAGTGAGCAGAGAGCATTATCTTTATCCATTTTGGCTGCCATAGACTAATTGGTTTATAAATAATAGAAATGTATTTCTCACAGCTCTGAAGGCTGCAAGTCCAAGATCAAGTCACTGGCAAATTCAATATCTGGTGAGGTCCTGCCCTCACTTCATAGATGGCCATCTTCTCGATGTGTCCTCACATGGCAGAAGAAGTGATGGAACTCTCTGGCATTTCTTTTATAAGGGTACTAATGCCACCAGTTAGGAATCTACTCTTATGACCTAATTATCTTCCAAAGACCCCACCTCCAAATACCTTGGGCATTAGGTTCAACATGTGAGTTTTGGGAGGACAGAAAGGTATAGCAAGTGTTAAGGTCACGGTAGAGAGACGGTGGCTTGCAACATTAAGAGGGATCTTCAGAGATAGCCTGATTAGTCCAGAAGATGATATTTGAATAAAGACTTTTTAAAAATTGGGAAAAACGGGGTGGGCACAGTGGCTCACACTTATAATCCCAGTGCTTTGAGAGGTCAGAATAGTCCACTTAAAATTTAACCAAAATTATGCCATTCTTCTGTTAAAAACCCTTTGATTATTTCTTACTTGTTTTAGTTGTTTTGGCTTCTATAATAAAAATATTATAAACTGAGCATTTTATAAACAACAGAAAGGTATTTCTCATAATTCTGGAGGCTTGAAATTCCAAAAATCGAGGCGTTGACACATTTTGGTGTCTGGTGAGGGCTTGTTCTCATCAATGGTGAATTCTGTGTCCTCACATAATAGAAGGAGCTAGCTAGCTCTCTAGTATTTAATTTATAAGGGTACAAATCCCTCAATATATTGAATATATTGTAGAGTGGGGCCAGGCTAGAAAGCAGGTAGGCTAGTTAAAAGTCAATCAAAGTAATTTTGGAGAAAAACAATGGTTATTTGGACATCTGGGTCAACATTTTTTGACATGAGTAACCAAAAAGACAGAGTGGCACTTTACGAAGATATAATGAATATGAAGATGGCGCGCTGAAGGGCAAGAGAAAGCATTCTGTTTTGACATCAGAGTAGAGATATTGGGTAGGCACTAGCATACTCAATTCTAGATAGGAGTCTAGTAAGATAAACAAATTTGGTAGTTGTCCAATATAGTTAGTATTTAAAGACCTAAGAATTTTTTTTAAAAATGAATGGGAGCCGGGCTCGGTGGCTCAGCTGTATTCCCGCGCCTTTGGGAGTCTGAGGTGAGTGGATTGCCTGAGCCCGCGGGTTCAAGACCCGCCTGGGCAACTTGGCGAGACCTCATCTCTACAATAAATCAAAATGAACCGGGCGTGGTAGCGAGCACCTGTAATTCCAGCGACTTGGAAGGCTGAGGCGGAAGGATCGCCGGAGCCCAGCAGGTCGAGGCTGTGGTGGCCGGGAGCAGCCACTGCACTCCAGTCTGGGCGACAGAGTGAGACTCCAACTCAAAAAAAAAAAAAAATGAATGGGAAAGAGATTTGAGAACTGAATCCTAGGGCACATCAACATTTGAGGTTAGGTAAAAAAGAAGAAAGTAGCAAAAGGGACTCAGCAAAAACAGTTAACGAGTCAGTAGAAAAACTGTAAGTGTTCCAGAAATCAAATAAAGAAATTATTTCAGAGAATGAGTATTTGTCTATCTCATTGAAATGCTGATGACAGGTCAAGGAGAGGATGGAGTATTGATTATTAGTTTTAGATACATAGAAGTCATCAATGACCTTGAAAATAGATAAGTTTTACAAGTATTTTGAGAAGAAATCTTGATTTTATTGGATTCAAGAAAGACTTGGAGTTTAAAAAGTAAAGATAGGATGATTACATACATTTTACAGGAGTTTTGCTCCAATGCGATATGTAGAAAAAGAATAGTAGCGGTAGTATGATATGGCCATAAGAAAGGTTTACGTTTTTATTTTTCAGATCAGAGAGGAGAAGTTGCTGAATAGGTTTGAGGTTACTAGTTCAAAATTGGAAGGGTTGGTCTTTGCTATGGTCATTTAACTGTTATTATAGGAAGAAACACAAAATAAATAGTGATACAAGTGCTAGATAGGGAAATGTCTTGTGAAAGTTATCTTCTGATAGTTTTTGTTTTGTTTTGTTTCTTTTTTTAGTGAACCAAGATGCTGAGTTATTATTTCACAGCAAGGATAAAGTAATAATAATTGGAAGTTTGAAGAGAAGATAGCAAGTAAAAAATACTTGTCTAGGAGAGTAGAGATGTCAATAAATGAGTAAATGTAGAATACTGCTGGGGAGCATTAAGGACCCACTTGAAATTTGTGGTCATAAGCAGAAATGAGACCAGTCAGCATGGATGTGTGCTATTTTCAGTAATATTCAACTGCTTGGGTGTAGAAATAGAGAATGTAAAAAACTAAATTTAATTACCTTTGGCATTTTTTCAAGTAACTTGAAATGAAAGAAAGGCATGGATATTGAGGAAGATGCAAGAGGCTGATTAGAGAGATGGACATATATTAAACAGTAAACCATAAGCTGAGCACATTTCACTGATGAAAAACAGAAAAGGTGGTACCGTTTATTTGTTTTTAGGCCCCGGGGAAGTAAAAACATTTTAAGAGTTGGTGTAGCAGAGAGAAAAACTTGAAAGAGAATAAGTGGTGATATAAAGTGGAGTGTTTTAAATTGAGATTTGAAAAATCTTCAGTCTTTGGTATTGGCAAAGTCAAAAATAAGCTATGGGGGTAACTAAGGTGGGGTGGAAGACAAGTAATTGAAAAGAAATGGTCAAAGAACTGGCAGAGTGGTTTCTGATCTGGCACGTAAGTAGCTTGGAAGTCACCAGTATGCCTTAATTAGTAAAAAGCTGAACAAGATGATACCTGCAACTATTCTTTGATCTGTCAGAGAATTGAGATAACAGGGCAAACAGGGTAAAACTGAAGAAACAGACAGGCAGATATAGAGACTCATAATTTCCCAGACTGAAGATCCACTGTCAGAAACCTCTGTGAGAACAAGTATCAGGGTAGGAAAACCTGAACTATAATTGATTAATTGTTGACAGAGCAGTGAGAGTGAGAGTTAAAAACTACAAGGGTCCTCCTGTCTTGGGGGTTACGCCCACGGTTTTGTGAGTGTTACCTTTAGTAGCCTGCAGCGGGGGGAGGAGAAAAGCAGCCAGAGGATTTTGTTCTTCAGCAGCTCTTCCCTCAAGATACACTTTTTTTTTTTTAAACTAGAGCCTAAATAATTGGGTTTGTTAGCAGAGTCTAACTGAACTGGAAAAGGAAATACCCATTTCTAGCCCCTTCTAGCCATTTATTCCCATCTAAAGTAGGGAGGAACTGAGAAACACTTGTGAAGATCACAGTTTAGAAACACTAGCTCACTAAAAGACTGAGAGCTAATCATAGGACTATGGAATTATTTCCTTGACCCCACAGTTTACCACGACATTATTAAAGGGCTATTTACTGCATTTCCTTCTACCAGTATGTCATGTTTGGGCTTCCACAAAAAAAAAAAGAAAAAGAAAAAAGAAAAAAAATCACAAGGCATGCTAAGAGGCAAAAAAGCACAATTTGAAGAGAAAGAGCAAACACCAGAACCAGAGTCAGATATGACAGGGGTGTTAAAATTATCAGACCAGAAACATGGAACATCTATGATTAAATATGCTAAGGACACTAATGGATAAAGCAGACAGCATGGAGGGATAATGGGTAACACAAGCTGACTTTGGTCTTAGACTGGACATATACTACCAGCAGTCCTGGGTCTCCAAATTGTAGACAGCAGAATTTGGGACTTCTCAGCCTCCATGATTGTGTAAGCCAATTTCTCATTATAAATCTCTTTTTTACATATACTATTGGTTTCGTTTCTCTGGAAAGTCCTAACATCAATTTCCTTCTCTCTCATGGTAGATAGATATAAAAATATGTAGTCCAGCTTTAACAAAATGATCACTGAGTCAACCTAGATGTCAGCCAGTACCTTGACAATGGACTGCTGTCCACCTTTTAATGTTAAATATTAAAAGACAAGGAGCAAACTTGCCAAATTTTCTGTCTCAACTTAATATGTGAGTTGTTTGAAAAAAACTAAACTTTTCTAGATTTCTAAAGTTAAGTTACTTTTATATTTAATCAAAAATGAAATAATTGAATTAGAGCAGCTAAATAGCCAGTGCAAAGATCAGACAGGTGTGAAGGATGGAAACCCATCTTCTGACTAAATCCCAATCTTTTTCCTTCTAGAGTTTCCAGTATTAAGGGCGAGGTGCTAAAAGAAGGGCAGTGATAAGCGGTGAAAGAATTGAGTAACAGGGGCTAAAGTATAAGATAGAATAGAAAATACATTATGATAGATATGATAGAAACCCACAGACGTACAGGAGTGGAGAATAAGAATGGTATTAATTGTTTATATAATGCATTTGCTGGATTATCTATTAGGGAGATTCTTTGTTGAAACTGTCAATGTATTTTTAGTGTGTCCTAAAGCAATTAAGGAGAGGTAAAATTTTATTTCCAAGGCTAGAGGTATGTATGTGGGTATCTATAAATTTCTTAATTAAATAATGTACAGGATTTCTGTAAAGTTTGAAGACTTAGCCTATGTATATTCCCAACTTTCATAAAAATTACTTTTCTTTCTTATAACAAAGACTAAACTTTTTTTTATTGAAAAAGACTGGCAGAGAACTAACTCTCTGCTGACTCAAAAACTACTATTTTCATACATACAAAAGCTATATTTTTTAATGCAACCAGAAAGACATGATTTGAAACTCTAAAGTATTGATAAAAGCCTATTTTATAATGCATTATCTATTCTTCCAAAACAACACATAGTCACCAATCTTAGGGATAGATCTGTTGGAATTTGAAATACATTTTCAACTACAATTACATTTCTATAAACAAATATTGACATATGTCTTACTTTATGGAATGGCCATATTTTAATAATAGCTATATCTGAAGTTATGCAATGTTTGTTAAAGAAAAGATAGCTATTTCTATCTATTGAATTTGTGATTATATACAGGCTAAACTTTAAAGTGGACAGAAAACCTATGTTAACTAAAAAAAATAATCTGGCTACAAAATTAAAATAATTGAAAGATCTGCATTCATGATATCAGAATAATTGTCACTTAATTATCTAAAGTGACTTGCTTCAGAGTAATTGGAGATATTTGAAGGAAAATAACAAACTCATTTAAAATTTGTTGGAAACCAAAAAAAAAAAAAAGATTATTTATTTTAAGGAAAAGGTATTCATTCATCCATTCATGAATTAATTCCTTTACTCATTCTTTTTTTAATTCAACACACATTTGAGTGCCTTCTTTATACCACACATTTGTATTTTGGAATAATAATTTTTAATCAAGGATAATAGCACTCACTTAATAGGCATTTAGAAATTTGATTTGGAATCTTACAAACATTTATTGTTCTGGGCTCATGAACACTAAATGCTTTTACACAGTTAAGAACATTTCATATAAAGAAAAATTATTATTTCTCCCCAAGTTTAACAGCACTTACATTGAGAAATGTCATGTGTACACTAAAGATAAAATCACTTAGCTTCAAGGGACCTGTAGCTGGGAGGAAGAGACATTGACATAGACCAAAACTTGTTTTCCTGTATGTTGAGCACTTTTCTGGGGCCACCTAAGCTGGAGCACAGGAGCACAGCCCAGCAGAGAGGAAAGAGAGAACATGGAAGCCTTCTCAGAAAGATTATCTCTGGGCTTTATTCTTGAAGAACTATAAAAGATTAGCCGAGAGGAAAACAGGAGTAGCATGTATTCTGGGCAGAGAAATTGCAATGGCCAAGGCAGGGAGGCAAAGAGAGAATGGTGAGTGTGCTCTGGATTATACATATTTGTATGATTTTTATAAGACTAAGCACAGAAATGATGGGCAGTAGAGACTGAGGAGACAAAAAACAGGTCACAAGGTGACTTATGTGTCACATGAGGCCTTTAAAACATGTTAAGCAGGCAAGTGGCATGCTCAGTTTTTAATCTTAGACAGGCAGCATCATGGCAGTTAAATTGGAGGAAGTAAATATTGAAGATGGGAGAGGTAAGAGGCTGTGGTTCCTGGGCTTTCAGTGGTTGCTTCCCTATACCCTCCTTGAGACCATTGCTTTGAGTCTGTCTTCTCTTTGTGGTGTGCAGATGTCTGAGAAGGCTAGCAGTCCTTCAGAGAAAATGGGTGGAGAAATAAAAAGAAGGAGTCAAGAAGATCAAAGAAGAATCTGGAGGTGGAGGTCTAGCTGAGTTGGACAAAGAAAGAAAATCTAGAGACTATGGTAATAAAACTATCTAAAGCAATTGTAAAGAGGAAGGAGTGAAAGAAAAGGATTTGTGAAAACATCACAGGCTTCCTTGCCTTTTACTATGTACCAATATATAAGGAAACCTAGCACCCAAGAAATGCTTTTTCAGGGACATTGGGAAAGTCCCTTTTCCTGAAATATATGACTGACTGATTCTCCTTATCTGAAATACTTTTAACACCAGATGAGTAACTTCAGTCCAGTAGAAGAGATTGGAATAGACATTTATTGACTTGATTGAAGATAGTGCATCATGTGTCTCTTGTAGAAATAAGAAATGTTACATCAGTGAATTTAGGGGAGAAAGCCCAGATCACAATCTTATGGAAAATCAGGGCAGGAAAAAAAGGGGAAGACTGCAGAATTGCTTGCATTTTTGTGATTACAAGAACAAAATGAGCCAAGAATGAATACATTTGAGCAAACAAAAAAACATGTCATTTTGAGCCTGAACCACCCATTAGTGAACCTGCAGTCACTCTACTCCTAGGCTAAGAATATTATGGTGTAAACATACATATGCATCGATTTAACAGAAACCATGGGAAAATTTACTTTGAAGAATTTTTGTTCAGTGATTAAAGAGTTAGATCATTCTGGGATAATCTTGAGTTGAATCAGTGGAATTGTCCTGAGTGTCTAAGTTTTTGAGAACATTTTGAGATGTGCAGACCTATTGAATTGCTCTACTGAGTAAATAAAGTAAATATTTTTAAAATCCTCATTGTAATACCTAATATCCCCCATGGTGTTAGAGAATGTAATAAAAACCTAAAGAAACTATGTAGATGAATCAACTATTTAAATGCAATTACCTTTAGAGGAAGCAAAAAATTTAATTAAATTTATAATAAAAAATAAATCACTAATAAGATCCACTAAATAGGATCTTTCCAGAGGATATATTCTAGAGATTTTCTGTGTGTGTGTGTGTAAGATAAAAAAAAAAAAGAAATTCTGTAGTAAATCTTCACTTATCTTAAAAACACCATGTTAATCCTTCCGAGAGAAAAATCCTAAATTATGAAATAAAGTACTGATAGTGAGGTCTATCATCTACTCACTTGAGTTGTAAAATGTATTAGTAATACAAAGATGACAACAGACTTTGGGTGTGGTTTCTCTTATTTGATATCACATGTAAAACCAGAAGGTTTTCAATAAGTAAAAATAGTCATCTAGTAATATTTTCTTATAATAATTTTAATTATTTGAAATTCACAAAGGAATGATTGTTTAATTTAGTCTTGGTAAGTCATATTATGTAATATATTTTTCATGAATATTTTACATATACATCAAAAGATTTTCAAGGAGAGATTTTCTTTCTTTATATTTTTTATAATCTTTTTTAGAAGCCTCGCACTGATGTACAGAAAAGATCACATCTCCATGGGGAAAATTTCCTGACAATCTCACAGCTGGTCCTTGGCCTTGGAGAAGGTGGGTTGGGGGTTTGCTGTAAGTGACAAAGATGAGAAATTGTGGTTTGTTTGAAAGAGGTAAGCACAATCTGCCAAAATCAAAAGCTTGACGTTTAAGAGAATCAAGGGACAATGTAATATTGGAAATGATTTTAAAAATAAGAAAAAAAGAGACACTGATGTGGAAAGCATTTTCAGTTTGTAAAATCCCAAGAATTATTTTCTATAACGCTCTCTGTAGCTCAACTCTCTTTTCAAAATAGTCTTATATTTGACACCATTGTCGATCTTGAATTGAAAAAATAATGCTGATTCTTTCTATATACGAGTAACCAACAGTCATTTCAACTATCAACCAAGAGAAAGAGCAAGGCTGGAGATGAACCACACCATCAATATGTGTTAGGCTGACAAGATTTTAAAGAAAAATTTCCCTTTGTACTCTTTTAATAAAAACACTTTTCAACATATACCTTTTTAAAAATTGGTTCTCAAAGATTACTCATATTGCTTTTGCAATCCCATCAGCAAGTACTCCAGTTCTCCCAGACATGTTGAACGGTTGTGTTGTAAGATCCCTTCTAGAGATCTGGACCATAGTCATAAATTAACCTTAAATGTGTGAGTACTCTTACTGTATGCTTCCTTACATAGGCTTAATTTCTTTTTAATGATGTTTGCTTTAGCATTTTCTTTTTTAATATCGATCTCTTTAGCTAAGAATTCTGAGGTTAAATGGACCATCCTTATTTCTTTTTCTTTCTCTCTTTCTTTTTTTTTTTCTTGAGTTGGAGTCCCACTCCATCACCCAGGCTGGAGGGCAGTGGCACTCTCACGGCCACCCCAGTGTCGACCAGCTGGACTACAGCGATCCTTCCGCCTTAGCCTTCCAAGTAGCCGTAACTACAAGAGCGCGCTACTGCGCAGGCTAATTTTTTATTTATTGTAGAGACGAAGTCTCACCAAGTTGCACAGGCTGGTCTCGAACCTGCGGGCTCAGGCAATCCACTTGCCTCGGCCTCCCAAAGTGCTAGGATTACAGGCTGAGCCGCTGAACCCGTCCTTCTTTCTTTTTTTTTCTGCCCCACTCCCCCACCCAGTTGCCTTCTTTCTAATAATACTGCAAAGCTCAATTCAAACAGTTGTGCTCTTACTTTTATATTAATAAACGATAGTATTTTACATTAATAAGCTATCTTATTTTTAAAATGTATTTTAAGTTTTTTTCTCATTATTGTAAAAATATAGGAGCCAAAATTACTAGTGCTGAGTCAAAGCTGTATGACTCATTGGCTCATGGTTATTTTCATATTTATGACATGATTTCATGATATTATTCTTTTGGTGATCTGTCTTGTTTGTAAATCTCTCAATTTCTTCACACATGTGCTCTTCAGAAAAGGTCACTGAGTAGCCACATTTACTCTCCAGCCAATTCCTTTTTTATGCTTATTTTGGATCAGGAGCATTTGCTTAACCAGATTTTCTTAAATGTTTTCTAGCAGCTAAAATTCTTGCTTATGAATTTATGATATTGACCAAGATGGATCTTAACATCTCAGCTTTATTAAACTTTAGACAGGCTTTTTTCTGACTTTAGACCTCTGACTTCTCTCTAGAGGATTTATTTTAGAAAACTCATATTTTGTAACCCATTCTCTGCCCCTTGGAGATACAAATCTTTTTGAAAGCTCTTTGTCAATTTGTAAACCAAGAGAAGTCTTTCTCAAGAAACTTGGAAACTCTCTCATTGAACTATAGTCATCAAGGAAGGTAGTACCTCTATCTCCCAGTTTTTATGGGAAAGTTGATGCTTTAATTTCTGATACAGCTTTTCTCCAAGTTCTAAAACTACCTCATGTCTTAAAGAAGGAGAAAGCTTAAAGAAAATTTGCTTTCCTTTGGGTAAGAGCACTTAATAAACACAGATGACCTTCTGTCTCTTTGAGTAGATTTTTTGTTTCAGGGAAGTTGAATTCACACTGAGTTCTGACCTTTCTCCCCTGTGGCAATAGACTTGAATAAAGTCCTTCTTTCCTATTTAGCTTGGTAAATTTTTTGCTTTGGCAATATTTTACTAATTTTTATTATTTTTAAAATTAATAAATAATCTTCTAAAATTTTTTTTTTACTTTAAGTTTTTTAATTTTAAAGATGTGGGATACAATTCAGGGTTAGGTATACAAATGTTCATTGTACAGGTACCTTTGTTGATGAGATGTGCCCCCTCTCCTGACAGTTTCTCTAATCTGCCAAACCCAGCCCCTTCCCCTGGCAGTTTCCCACTACTGCCAATCCCTTTCTTATAGTATTAGGATAATTGTTCAAAGTCTGCTTATGAATGAGAACATATGGTACTCTGTTCTTTGTTTCCGTGATAGATCACTAAGTATGATACACTCTAAATCCATCCAAGATGCTGCAAAGCCCATATGTTTGTCCTTTTTTATGGCTGTATAATATTCCTTGTGTATATGTACCACATTTTTCTAAATCCAGTCCAGCTTCGATGGGAAGCATGGTTGGTTCCGTGTTTTTGTTGTTGCGAATAGAGCTGCAACAAACATGTGTGTACAGGCATCTTTTATTTAGAATGATTTGAGTTCCTCCGGGTATATTCCCAATAGGGGGATTGATGGATCATATGGAAGGCCAATTTCTAGTTCTTTCAGAAATCGCCACATTGTCTTCCAAAGAGGTTGCACTAGTTTGCATTCCCACCAGTAGTGCAGAAGCGTTCCTTTTTCTCTACCTCCTCACCAACATCTGTTGTTTATTTTATTAATGATGGCCATTCTTACTGAGGTTAGGTGTTATCTAAATGTTTTGGATTTGCATTTATCTGATTAGTGAGACTGAGCACTTTTTCATGTATCTGTTGGCTGCTCGTATATCTTCTTTTGAGAAGTGTCTATTCATGTCTTTTGCCCACTTTTTAATGGAACTGTCTTAAATTCTTAAATAGATCAATAGATTTCTACCTACTCTCTGAATTTCCTATTATCCTATCATGTAATTACAGTTAATGGTTTTTTCATGCTTTCTTCTTCCCTCCCTCTCTTATATACTGTCAATATACCATGCCAAAAACTGCCATTAAAGCAATAGTAGGCTCGGGTATACAGTTCTTGTCTTTGCCAGCCTCAATGGCTCCCATCTATAATTCCAGCAGTTTGGGAGGCCAAGTCAGAGGATTGTTTGAGCTGAGGAGTTGGAGAACAGCTTAGGCAACATTGTGAGATTGTGAGACATCCTCTCTACAAAAAAAAAAAAAAGGAGAAGGAAGAAAGAAAGAAAAATTTTTTAAAGGGTAGCTAGCTGGGTGTAGTGGTGCACACCTGTAATACCAGCTATTCAGAGACTGAGGAAGAAGGATTGCCTGAGCCAGGAAATCAAGGCTATGGTGGGCCATGATAATGCTACTGCCCTCTAGCCTGGGCAACACTGTGAGACACCAACTAAAAAAAAAAAAAAAAAAGAAAGAAAAAAAACGGTTAAAAAAAAGTTCTTGTCTGTTATTAGCTACTTTATTAATTCACCCTATGGTCAACTTAAAGTCATTTCTTTCTTTTTTTAATTTTAAAAGTGTGGGTTACAATTCAGGGTTAGGTATACAAATGTTCATTATGCAGGTACCCTTGTTGATGAGGTGTGCCCCCTCCTCCCCGGCAGTTTCCCACTACTGCCAATCCCTTTCTTACAGTATTATGATAATTGTTCAGGGTCCACTTATGAGTGAGAACATGTGGTGCTCAGTTCTTTGTTTCTGTGATAGATCACTCAGTATTATAGACTCTAAGTCCATTCAAGTTGCTGTGAAGTTCATAATTTTCTCCTTCTTTATGGCTGCATTCTAAAAATTGACCTTCTATATGCCCACAATCCCCCGACTGAGAATATACCCAGAGGAACTCAAATCACTCTATGAAAACGATACCCGCACATGCATGTTTATTGTAGTATTATTCACAATAGTAAAAGTATGGAACCAACTGTGCTACCCATCGAAAGAGGACTGGATTTAAAACGTGTGGTACATATACATGATGGGATATTATACAGCCATAGAGCAATTATTGTCACCTCTTTATTAGAGGAGGGAGTTTCCCTGCCTCATCCTCTTATGTGCTGAGGGACATCCATTCTGCTCCTCAGAGGAAGCAGTAATTAAGCATTGGGAGACCCTTCCAGAACTCCTCCCACACGTTTTTTCTCCCTTTTTTTTTTTTTTGAGTCAGAGTCTCACTCCATTACCTAGGTTGTAGTGAGGTGGCATACTCACTGCCACCATAGCCTCAGCCTGCTGGGTTCAGGCGATTCTTCTACCTCAGTCTTCCAAATGGCTTGAATTACCGGCACACATCACCACGCCCGGCTTTTTTTTTTTTTTTTTTTAATTGTAGAGGCAAGGTCTCACCAAGTTGCCCTGTCTGGTTTTGAACCCCTGGCCTCGGGCAGTCCTCTTGCCTCCACCTCCCAAAGTGCTGGGATGACAGGCATAAGCCACTGCGCCCAGCCACATTTTTTTAATTTCAGGAAGAGCAGTCTCCCACCTCACTGGTACTGGTAAACACACTAAGGTGAATAATTGCTTCAGAAAGCAGTGCTGGTTTGTCACTTTCCTCTGGCTATGTCCCATAAATTGTACTTGGAATGTGAGATAGGCTTAACCTTGTATTCAGCTGGCTACATACAATGGTCAGAGTTTGCTCTGCAAACCAGGTTTCTCCCAAACAAACCCCAGAGTCTAGATTAGGACCATTTTTGAAGAGTTGAAGACAAGAAGGTGTAGGTAGTTCCACTTTGAATCTAGGCATAAGCTGTGTCTTCATCACATTCAGGGGGTAAAAAAAAAAGCAGCTTATTATTTGATTCTCATATTTAGTTATGTTCTTTTCTCTTAAATTCGTTAAATGCTACAGAGGAGAAGGCATGCATGAAATCGCTGAAAAATAATCAAATCCCTCCATCCTCTGAGTATTCAAATGATCATTCAGGTAGAAAGAAGATGAGATACTTTTAGTAGAATTTGCAGCATTGTTCTAGATTCAGATCATTTTATTCCTACAGTGGAATGAATCCTACAGTGGCATGCACATTTTTTATTCAATGAGTTAGTATTGAATCTATTCCAGTTCTAAGTCCAGAGCTTAGACTTTAAATATCCCCATCATTAAGGTATTTATGCAGCAGAAAAAGATAAAAACAGGAAAGAAAGAAAAAAAAATACAAATTTTATCCGTTATCTTCTCAGATATGTTGCTTCCAACTTCCATGATAATACACTATTGAATTCTCTTCTGTTGTCACCTTCCTGCTTCTACCCTTAGGTTTCCAGTTTTCTTAGTAAAAGAGACTATAATACAAATTAATACACAGGTGCCTTATGTAACATGCAGCATCCAAAATGAAACTTGACCCAGCATAGCCCAGGTCCTATCTGGAGTGTGAAGACTTTTCATACTAGAAATATTTTAAACTGTTATAGCCACACTATTATTTTGCTTCCCACTTTTTCTAAAGTTTGACAGTGAACTCATTTTGCTGAGAAAGAACCTCTTTCTTGCCTCGAACATCCCAAAAGACACAGCTGTGGGAGGAGAGGGGAGAGGAAGGAAGAATAGCACATTTATATTTATATTTTCCGCTCTGCACATCCTCTTTGCTGAAATAGATCTTGGCTTCCTGGTGTTTGCATGGGTTCTTAAAGTTCAACCTCCCGGGGCTGGCATTCATGACTCTCCTATAAGCCCTATTTTTCTAAGGTTATGGATAGAAGACTTCAATGACACATTAGCATCTGAATAGGTCAGGAGTTCTGATATTTAATGTGCTAAGGATTTCTGATATTTATGCATTTAATTATGAATTAAAAGTATCTGGACTCTTATTAGCATTTGAGGTTGACATGTAATCCAAAGTGTTCTCTCTGAAATTAGACAGCTATCATGAGTTATTCCAGTTGTAAAGATACATATGTATATGTGTGTGTATATATGTATATAGGTACATCTATGTGAGAATGTGATGCAGAATTCATGACTCTTCTCTGTGGAGGTCAAACCTATGATTTTGCAGGGTGATTACCTATTTATAACCTTCCTTTTCCTGACACATATTTATACCAAAAACCTGTTATCTCTGAATCTATGGCCTATCATTCTGTCTGTATGTCTTTTACTAACCTATCTGCTCCTTTCACAAGCTGTCACATTTTAAGGTGGTTGTCACCGAAGTCCCCATTACTGAATCAAAACATGAAGGAGACAGCAAGAAGAGAAATTTACTTTTTCTCTAGATAGCATTACTTCATTGTCACCATTCTCAGTGACTGCGAGTACTGTCATATTTTGTGGCACTTGGAATCTGCAATGAAGAAATATAAATGAGAAACATGACTGGGTGCAGTGGCTCAAGCCTGTAATCTCAGCACTTTTGGAGGCTGAGGCAAGAGAATTGCCTAAGCCCAGGGGTTTGAGACCAGTCTGGGCAACTTGGCAAGTGCTCATCTCCACAATAAATAAAAAAATCAACCGAGCATGGTGGCGCACACCTGTGGTTCCAGCTACTTGGAAGGCTGAGACGGAAGGATTGCCAGAGCCCAGCAGGTTGAGGGTGCGGTGGCCATGAGTGTGCCACTGTACTCTAGCCTGAGTGACAGAGTGAGACTATAATTAAAAAAAAAAAAAAGAAGCATAAAGGACCTCAGTTGCAAAAAGAAACTTAAGTCAGGGTTAAATGATGTACCCGCAAGAATGCATTCATGATAAATATTTACTGCACACTTGCTAGGTATAAGATACTTTAATGGGTGTGCCTTGAAGTAAAATATACTACCTGTGCATTAGGCATGTGTGTACAAAAGATAGCATATATTAGGCTCTACCTTCTTCCTACTTGTATAACTTTGGACGTGTGTGTGTGTGTGTGTGTGTGTGTGTGTGTGTGTGTGTGTATCTCACTCTGTTGCCCAAGCTGGAATGCAGTGGCATGATCATGACTCGCTGAAATGCAGTGGCATGATTATGACTTGACCTCCTTGACTCAGCTGATACCTCCACCTCAGCCTCCCAAGGAGCTGGGACTACAGGCATGCTATCACACTCAGCTCAAGTTTTTATTTTTTGTAGAGGAGGTCTCACTATGTTGCCTAGGGTGGTTTCAAACTCCTGGGATCAAACAATTCTCCTGTCTGATCTCCCAAAGTGCTGGGATTATAGCTGTGAGCCATCACACCCAGCCTGGATATTTTCATTTGTAAAATGGAAATGGTGTTATATCTAGCTCATATTAATGTTATGGGGAGTGTGTTATTAGCTTTTGCTGCAAAACGACCTTAACAAACTCAGTGACTGCAACAAGCCAGGTGATTCCTCTGCTGTTTTAGGTTGAGTCTCTCATGCAACTGCAGTCATCTGGTGATTTCTTTGGGGACATATGACACAGGAACCTAACTCACATATCTGGTAGGTGGTGCTAGTTGTTGGTTGGTCTGGATCTCCATGTGGGCACCTATTTTTAAGGAGACTGGTGTAGGCCTCTTCACAAGACAGTCTCGGGACCATAGGAGAAGGAGAGCTGAAGTTGTATAACTTGCAGCTTCAACTCTCAACTCACAAGATGTCACTTCTGCTGCCTTCTACTGTCAAAACAAAATACAAGGGCAACCACAGATTCAAGGGGATGGAGAAATACACTTGAGAGGCACAGTAAAGTCAGATTAGAAAGAGGTGTGCAGACACAGATGGGAGAAATTATGAGTATATTTTGCAATCTCCCACAAATTAAATGAGATACTATTTGCAAAGTACTTAGAACAGAGCTTGGGGCATAGTAAGCACTATATACATCTGTATTAAATGCATGGTTGATATATTTTACTGAAGAATATTCAATAATTACACTATCTAAGAAATAAGAATCTATGAAAAGTATCATGTGTGCTAACTCAAAGGATGACTTGAGACAAAATGGGGACCACTTCTATTGCTGTTGAGCAGAAAGAGTTCACAAAGAAAATGTCATTGAGCATGGCCTTGAAGGAAAGGTAAAGAATGGAAGTGGCAAATCAAGTTATGTGCAGAATCCTTCTGTTCCCAGCTAGAATCTCAGAGTGATTTGACTATCTTTAGCAACATGGCCGCATAATTTCTATGCTTTTCTAAAGGTAAAATAGCAGGTTTTAGAGCGGAAGTAATGTAAGTTAATAAGATTGTTAAGAATGAGACATTTTAGATGACCCTGCCTGTCCTTTCCTAATGGAGAATAAGTTGCTTCAATCCCTATAGACTGAGTTTTTCATTGGGCTCATTTTGTTCTTCCCGCTTAGTGAGGAAAATAATAATAGCTCATATTTATTGAACACATATACCAGATATTGTTCTAAGTGTTAGCCATGCATTCTTTTTTTTTTTTTTTTGAGTCATAGTCTCACTCTGTCACTCAGGCTGGAGTGTGGTGGCATGATCACGGCTACTGCAGCCTTGACCTGCTAGGCTCAGGCGATCCTTCTACCTTAGCCTTCCAAGTAGCTGGAACTACAGGCGCATGTCACTATACCTGGTTCATTTTTTGATTTATTGTAGAGATGAGGTCTTGTCAAGTTCCCCAGGTTGGTATCAAACTCATGGGTATAGGCAATCCCTTTGCTTCTGCCTTACATGTATTCATTAATTCGATATTCACACCATCCCTATGAGTTCAGCATTTAGTATTATTATCCATAGATGAGAACTTAGCAAAGAGATCTAAGTAACTTGCCTGAATTTACACAAGGTGATCAAATCCCAGGACCCATGGTCTCCTCCACACCATGCTGGCCTGTCTCTCTGCTTTCATCCTAACTCCTTTATGGTAGAATTGATTCTAAGGCTGCCTGTGTTGAGTTTGGATTTTTTTTTAACTAAATGAAATTTCTAAACACTGTCAAAACCCAAAAATCTGCAAGAACTCTATATCAGTGAATCACAGAATATGAAATTATAGAATATTATAGCTGGAAAAGATTATAAAGCTCATCTGATTTGGCTATCACTTTTTATAGCCAAGGCAACTGAGCAATGCTTCATTGATGATACATTGTGAACTGCAGGCATTGGCTACATGCCCAAGAATGTTCCTGACTTTGCACATGTCCCTATGTGAACTTAGGATCAGGGTATCAGGAAGCTGGAAATGATTTTGCTCATTTTATATAGACCACCTAGGTCATTTTAAATTCTAATGCTTTGCTATAAAGCTCAATTTCCCCACCTTGTTTTTTTCCTGATTCTAAAAGTAATAAAATTCATTTAGCAAAAACATCTAAATACATAAGGGCAAAAAATATATTAAAGTTCAGATTGCACATAATCATACTGTTCAGAGTTAATAGTTGATAAGTCATTGCTCTATGTTTTTGTAGAGTAAAATTGAAATTCTGTCTGAATTTTATTTTATTTTTTGCAAAATAGTCTTCAGAATAAGATCGTACTTGTCCATTTAGCTTATCAGTAAAGTTTTTAAACGTCATTAAATGTTTTGAAGACAAAATTTGTATTGACCACATCATATTTAATTTTATGGATAAATATAGTATTGTAATGTCTTAATTTAGTAAATCTGGCAGTATATTTTCCATGACTCTGGCTTGGGTGTGATATACTGTTTTCCTCTGCAATTTAATGCCAATGCAGGTGTCATATTCCATATTACATCTTAAGTTTTGATGCTGCTCGGGGCACCTTCATTGAGCCTCCAAAAATTAGAGTCAAGAATAAAAGATTGTGAAGCTTCAGAAATACACACGAACAAGACAAGCAAAAGGTGTTATTTTTGCATTTCAGCCTAAGGGGAAATAACCTCTCAAGATGTAGATTTTTGGTCAGCTTGAGGTATTTTCTGTATGAAATCCTCATCAAGATCTTTGTTCATTTGTCATGTCAAATAAAGTAAAGGTAACAAAGTACTGAATATAGATAGACTTGGATTTTATTTTATTTTATTTTTCAGACTTAGATTTTAAACCAGCTCCCTCATATGTTCACTCTATAATCCACTCAGGTTTTCTAGGAGGGATATTATATTCTTTTAAATACTAGTCACTTTTGTTTTTACTAGATATAAACTTTTTCCTTCCTTTTTTTAGTACTAGTTTGAAATTTTAGTAGTTAGACATTATATTGAGTGTCACTTCAGATAGCATTCTCCAAATGACAATGTATAAATTGTCTCTATTTACCATATTTCTGAGCATTATGTAGTATTAATTTCTGAATTCCTCATCCCTAGAAAATCTTCCTGAATAATTAGAAACACATCAATATGCTTTAAATTTTTGTTGGCTCTAGGCCAGAGATCTCTCTCAGCTCTTAGATACACCTGAGGTCCTTGCTTGGGGCCCCTTTCATATTCCCTCTCACAACCTGGCAGCTTACATCTGCAAGGCCAGCAGGAGAGGTCTCTGGGCTGATGACAACTGTTTTTGACCAAGCTTTGCTCAGACTCCTCTGAGTTTTCTTGTCCATTGGGCCCACACTTAAGTGGAAGGAATGATACTAGGCATAGGTCATTGGGAATTACCTTGGTGTCTAACTGCTACAGTACCCTACTCAACCCTTGTCACTTTCTCAGCCCAAGACTCACTAATCTTTGCCCTTTTCTAAAAATCAGACATAAATTTAATAGGCAGTTGGTGTTGACATATTTCAGTGGCATACAGGAAAAGCAAGCACCTACAATTTAGAGTAAGCCCTGGGCTTAAATTCTGCCATCACCTTTTATTGATTGCTGAGTTGTTATTTGACTTCTCTGAGCCTCATAGTTTTCTTCCAGAAATGGGGATAATAACATCATCATCAAAGGCTGTTGGGAAAATTAAATAAAATCATGAATGTAGGGAACCAAATACAGTTTCTATTATATAGCATAAACTCCAGAAATTATAATTATTAACACTGCCATTATTACCATTATCCTTCATTATACATGAGAGCATTACTTTATAGTCTGTGATAACATTGCTTACCTTACAATGTAAATTGTGGAGGACAAGAACTAGGTAAATGTTCATTTTTAGTTCTGCTAGTGTATACTTTCAACTGTGGTTATTAAGATTCTTTAAGTCAGACAAAATAGTAAAATTAAATCAGTGCTTCTCAACCCATTTTATTTTTTTGAAACACATAACCAATGATATTCACAAATAAAACATATTATCCCAATTCTGAGATTATAAGCAGTTCCAGGTTTAGTAGCTGTAATTTTAACCCTTTCTGTCCTGCTCTAAATTTGCATTTCAGAAAGTGAAAGACTGCTATTACCACGGAACTACCTGGAATCCATGCTAATTAATAAAGAAGTATATATTAAATATCAGTGACATTCTTTACAAGTGATATGGAGGCATTTTTAAGGTGGGGTCCTTTGAAGTAGAAGATCAATTTGGGTTAATACGTTTTATTTGTGATCTTCTTTTGCTCCAAATTAATGAGGATTTACTTTTTGTATAGTTGAGAGCTCAAGGCTACTCAAAGGCTAAATGCCCCAGCAGGAAAGAATAGTTAGTGATTCCATTCATTATCTGTTTACATTTTAATAACCAATAAGGCTCTCTGCTTTTATCCCAAGTGTGAGTTAAGGGAGGATTCTTCCTTTAGGCTGAATTTGGCTTCCTAGAGTGAAATTCCAAGAGTTTCCTGTATTATTAAGCCAATGAGCCAGGGAACATCTATTCTTTAAACAATTAGTTTTTTTAAATGAAGTGTAGAAAGAAAGGCAATCCATGAACTCATTATTTATTCTTCCTGTGTCTAGACATTAGCTGGCATTAAGTAGCTCTTTGAGTTGTGACATATGAGGTGTGATTCAAAAGGAAGAGACTGATTGCTCCTAGTCACCCAAGAAATCAATCATAGTCTATTATAGTTACATCCTCACACTCATTTTTCTTTATGGGAGAAATAATACATTTTACCCTGAAAGTAGAAAACAGTGGACTGAGTGGGTTTGATTTCTTTCCTACTATTCTTGACAATTTATACCTTCCATTTGGAGTTCTCAGTTATCAATATCTTTATTAGTCATTGTTTGGATATTATACAGGAATATCCAGATACCACAAAAAATGGAAACTGGAATTCTCTCAAATAGTGAAATTCGGTTTCTGTGACTATAAATCGGAAGCTACAGATGCAATCACGGTTCATTCTGTGTTTGTACATTGCTTCTGGTGCCGTACCTAGCAAGCTGCTTTCAGGTTATGTTTATGGTCTCAGACAGGAAAATTAGCCCTAGCAAAGAAAATGGAAGACCTTCACCAGTTTAAAAGTAATTACAAAGTGACAGTTACACATTTTTATTAAAATTCATTTAAAATACTGAAAACTGTTGTATAGAACACAGGACTTGATAAGAATACTGTATTTGTCATGTCTTAGGAGCTTTACTTTTAAATCATTAAATACCTGTGAACCTTAATCTTTGTTCCTCAGTTTCTCATCAATAAAATGATAATGACTATCTTATAGTTAGGGTTAAGTGAGTTAAATATGTGAAAATCACTTAAAATAGTGCCTAGGACATTATAATAACTATATAGGCATTTGCTGTTCATTTTATTAAAATTGTTATTATTACTGCCACCATTATTAAGGTTTTTCAAAATATTCATTCCCTAAGTAAATCAAACACAAATTTGTAGTAGCAAAACTCTGACTTTAATTTTTATTTCTTGAGATATCTCATAGTTCTTGGCTCTTCTAAAGCAATCAAACAACATCTGGGAAAATTACTCAAAGGAGAAAGCAATCAATATCTTCGTATCACTTAGAATTATTTATTCTCTTATTCTTAATCAACTCCAGTATTGTTTTTACAATAATAAACACCAAATCAAATGAGAAAGCACTTGGGAAATGTTTAATATACATACTTGCAAACATCTACATGAAATCTATGCATGCTTATGTGTTGAGGGCTTGAGAGATATTATCTTGTTTAATGATCTATTTATATTTTAATCACACAGTAATCCCATGGTTACAGGACAAATGAAGAAAAAAAAAAAACAGTGGTTCAAAGAGTTTAGTGACTTTCTCAAAGTTGCACAGCAGGATGAATACTTGAAGACACATCTGCCAGAATCCTAAACAGGCCTGACAGTCAGTTGTCAAGCTTCCAGAAGATTGTCTTGTTTGTTTAGCGCTATAGCCAGCTGTGAATGATTCCTAGGGGCCCAGACCTGATTGTCTACTGTCCTTGTTGTGCCCATTGTTCATTTTTTCCATATTTACCCTGCTCTTAATAAGTAGAAAATATTGCTTTTTTTTTTTTTCCTTTTTAAGTGCCTAATGTTGAACCTTGAAGGAATTTTCAATAATTATCTGCTCATTTCTCATAAACTTCTGGAAGTTCTAGGATTTTTAAGAGGAACAGCCATACCTATATCATATTTCTCAGGAATCAGAATAAAGGACTCAAAAAACTTGGTACCTGAATCCTCTGAACTGGCCTCTGTAGTATACAGAGAAATACAGGAGGTGAAACAGTGGAGCAAATTAGCTCCAGAATCATTCAACATCAACTTTGACTTTAGAAAGAAGTCCTGTGACCTAACTCAATTATAAAGTGATTTCCCAGCAGGCATAGAAATAATCGTAATGTATTTGAAATACAGTTGTTCAGTTTCCAGATAAATCTAGTGAAAGGAGGAAACCTCTGACATGTAAAACCCTTATTTAAAGTAAGACTTTTTTTTTCCTTGTCCTCCCTTCACTAACCTTGGATCTAGTAACTGTTAATGGTACTAAAAGGAACACAACTAACTTCAGTGAGCCCCCTGACAAGCAGGAGACACACAAAAAGGACTACATGATCCTAGAAATGCCTCCTCCAGACCAAAAATTGGGTATTGAAACTGTCTAACATCCAGAAATGTATCTGTTCCCTTAGTCTCTAAATAACAGCTGCTTTCTTTCATGTGTTTGTATTTTATGTATAATGTTTAATCAAACCTTATGAACTATAATTCCTGGAATGGCAAAAACTGTAACCAACTAGAAAGTATACAGGTCAAATTGTTCAAGGCATTTGTGCTTCTGGCCTTATCTGTTTACTGTGGCCAGCTTCCCACCCATCACCTGGAGTCATGAGATGCAGTGCCTGGTGATGTCACAACAGAAGATTTATGTAACTTCTGTTATCTACATCAAAAAATGAAACTGTGGACATTCTTCTCAGCCCAAACTCCCCTTCAAGAGCCTTAAATATACTCAGCTCCCCAGCCTTAGAGGCCACACTTGCCTTGGAGTGTCAGCCACTTTCCGTCTGTGAAAGTTGAATAATAAACTTACTTTCTTTTACTTCATACTTGGTTGCAATCTTGCATTATTCCCACAGCACTGGCCCACCTTGCCTCAGTTTACCCTTTCATCTAGTAAACCAATTGCTGGCAAACATAGGACATTTAAAACATCCAGATTCTCACCTTTAATTTTTATAAAAATTAACCCTTTGAACTGAACTTATTTCCAAGATAAGTATTATTGTCAAGAACTAAGGATTTAAAGCAACTCAAAACCTAACAATAACTTTTGTTCTTTCAACACCGGGCTGAAGTCTCCTATGTGACCTTTTAAAAAATCAGTTGATAAACAAATATAACAGAAATTGTGTGTGTGTGTGTGTGTGTGTGTGTGTGTATTCTCAGGCATTTATAATCTTTATAATTTATAATCTTTTCAGTGGCCTGGGCAAATCAAAAAGTCTAAGACCCAGAGGATGAATAATCAGGATAGAATTTTCAATTCAGCATTCTTGCAGTTAACTTCCTTTACAAAATAGCAAGAGTAAAAGCTTAAATACAACTGGGTACAACTTTGATGTTCTAATCTTCTATGCATAGCAATCAGTTCTAAGTTTGTTCTAGATCTGAGACACAAGTTAGACATCCTTTAAAGGGCTATGTAACAAATTTATTTCAACAACACTCTACACAGTGGATCGGGACAACAGTGAATATAAAAATTTCAAGACCTAAGTGGTAGGTGAATATTCAGACTTAATACATTTTATTAATCCACCCTTTCAAGCCTTCTTTCTACCCTACAATAGCAGACAGCCATTCACAGTTACTGTGGATTTGTTCAGAATCAGTAATATTTCATATTCATATTAAATAAAAATCCACGGCTATTATAGGCCTAATTATACCCCCTCACCAAATTTATATGTTGAAGTTCTAGTTTCCAGTACCTCAGAATGTGACTATATTTTGAGATAGGATATTTAAATAGGTAATTAAGTCAAAATAGGGTCATTAGGATGGGCCCTCATCTAAAACGTCTGGTGTCTTTATAAGAAGAGGAAATTGGAATACAGACATAAACAGAGAGAAGACACTGTGAAGATCCAAGGGAAAGATGGCTATCTAAAAGCCAAGGAGAGATACCTGGAACAGATCCATTTTTTCATAGCCCTCAAAAGAAACCAATGCTGTTGATACCTGAATCTTGGACTACTAGCCTACATAACTGGGAAAAATCAATTTCTGTTGTTTAAGATACCCAATGTGTGGCACTTTGCTATGGCAGCTCTGTCAGACTAATATAGTGGCCTAGTGTTATACAGCTCTTAATGCTTATAAATAGTGTAAAAGAGAAATTTGGAATGCATATTTAGCATCATCTAAATTAAAATTAATCTATGTGTAACACATATGAAGTCTATTTATGAAATTGCATTGAAAGTCGACACCATGAATCTTAGGCAGTCTAATGACTTTTGCCAGCTGCAGAGTATTTTAGGTATTGAGGGCTACAGAGTTAAAAAAAAAAAAAGAAAAGAAAAGAAAAAGAATAAGGAACAGAAATGGAATAGAATAAATAGAATGTGTTGGGGGAATAGAGAAGGGTTATTTTCCAAATACAGAGTAAGAAAGAAGTCATTGAGCAGGTAACTTCAAGAAGGTGAGGGTACTAGTCATGCAGCAATCTGGGAAGAGTGTTCTGGGAAGAAGGAACCTGGAGAGCATGCCTGGGGTTGTCATGGCTTAGTAAAGTGCTGGTGGAGCTCAGACCCCAAAATATGGCATTTTGACATGCTAAACTGAAGAAACCACAAGGTGTCTCTGTCCTTCCCTGGTCTCTATAGTCTGTCCCCAAAGTAGCTGTTTCTCCTCCCTGTTATCTCATTCTCTATTACAGCAAAGAACAGGAAGAATGTACCTAGACCTGGCCCAACCATTTCACAAAATATTGGCTGTCTCTCAGGTTCAATTTCCAAAGAAAACTCTTGCCAAGTCGATCTCTATTCCGCCTATCCATTCATTTTTTCTAGTATCATTGTTGCCCCTCCATAGAATTCCTCTTCCCCCCACAAGTTTCCCCGCATAACCCGTTTTACTAGATTCCAAGCCCTCATTCTTTTTGTAACCTCAAGTTGGTATTGAAGCTTCTGTAACAAATTGAGAATGGGTCTTAATTTCGAAAGTTCACATGTTGAATACATTTGTATGTCTTTTTCCTATTAATCCATTTCCCCCATGCCAGTGATTTTTTTCAGTAAACCTTAAGAGTAGCAGTCCCCAACCTTTTTGGCATCAGAGACCAGTTTCATGGAAGACCGTTTTTCCATAGATAGGGGAAGGGGTGTATTCATCAGGTATTAGATTCCATACGGAGTGCGCAACCTAGATCCCTCACATGTGCAGTTTAAAATAGAGTTCATATTCCTGACGGATCTGACAGGAGGCAGAGCTCAGGTAATAATGTGAGTGACGGGAAGTGGCTATAAATACAGATGAAGTTTTGCTTGCTCGCCTTACTCACCTCTTGCTGTGCTGCCAGGTTCCTAAGAAGCCACGGACCAGTAACAGTTCTTGGCCTGGGCACTGGAGACTCCTGCTTTAGAGGGCCAAAGGCCATGGCCCTTACAGTGTCTAGTGTGCATCTGGGGAAGAACTGTATAAATGATCATGGTGGAACATGAGGAAGAAGGCATAATAAGGTGAATGACCTTAGAGAGCCTTGTAGTTCATTGCAAAAGTTATGGATCTAACTCTCTATAAGATGGGATCCCACTGGAGAGTTATAAGCAGAAGAGAGGCAAAACTCTATTTACATGTTAAAGAGATCAATTACTTTCTCACTGCTTATTTGAAAATAGACTTAAAAGGGCACACAATGGGAACAGATGATCCAATGAGAGATAAATGAGGCTAAGATTAGGGTTGGAGTAATAAAAGTGGTGATAGTCACATTCTGACTGTCTTCTGAAAGACACAACGTTGTTTTATGATGTGTGGGAAAGAAGGGAGTCAGGAATGACTCTCACGTTTTGACCTGAATAATGGAGTTGCTATTTCCTGAGGATGGAGAATATTAGAGATGGAAAAAGGTTAAGGGGAAATCAACAGCTCAGTTTTGATGGGTCTGACAAAAAAAAGAAAAAAACAAATATAAATATGAGCCTGAAGTTCAAACAAGAAAATGCATCAAAGGAGAAGTAAGCATATAGATAGTATTTAAAGTCTTGAAATCAATGAGATCATTTAGAGCAGGGGTCCCCACACCCCAGGCCACAGACAGGTACAAGTGTGTAGCCTGTTAGGAACCAGACCTGTACAGCAGTAGATGAGTGGCAGGTGAGCAGCAGGTGAGCGGCAGGTGAGTAGAGCTCTGTCTTCTGCCTGATCAGTGATGGCATTATATTCTCATAGGAGCACAAACACTATTGTGAACTGCACATGGGAAGGATCTAGGTTGCATACTCCTTATGAGAATCTAATGCCTGATGATTACAGTCCCACCATCTGTGGAAAAAGTGTCTTCCCATCAAAACAAAAACCATATGATTATATCATTAGATGCAGAAAAAGCTTTTGATAAAATCCAGCACCCCTTCTTGATAAAAACCCTTGAACACCTAGGCATAGGTGGAACATACCTCAAAATAGTAAAATCATCTATAAGAAACCCACAGCCAGCATACTCTTAAACAGACAAAAACTGGAACCATTTCCCCTGAAAACTGAAACAAGACAAGGATGCCCAATCTCACCCCTCCTGTTTAATATAGCTTTGGAAGTCCTAGCTAGAGTAATCAGAGAAGAGAAAGCAATCAGGGGTATCCAAACAGGAAAAGAAGAAGTCAAGTTATCTCTCTTTGCAGACGACATGATTGTAAACCTTGAAAACCCAAGAGAATCTGTCAAAAACCTCCTTGCACTGGTAAAGGACTTTGGCGAAGTCTCAGTGTATAAAATAAATGTGCAAAAGACAATCACATTTCTTTACACCAATAATAAACAATCAGAAACCCACATATAAAGCATGATCCCATTCACAATAACCACCAAAAAAAAAAAGACGTGAAAGACCTTTACAATGAAAACTACAAAACACTGCTCAAAGAAATCAAAGATGACACAAACAAGTGGAAAAATATCCCATGCTCATGGATTGAAAGAATCAACATTGTTAAGAAGTCCACCCTGCCTAAAGCAATCTACAGATTTAACATAATACTCATCAAATTGCCAGCAACATTCTTCTCAGGTCTAGAAAAAAAAATACAGGAATTCATATGGAAGCATAAATGACCAAGAATAGACAAAATCATCCTCGGCAAAAAACAACAAAACAAAACAAAACAAAAAACAAAGCAGGAAGTATCACACTACCAGACTTTAGACTTCGTTATAAAGCTGTAATAAAAACTGGCATATAGACCAATGGAATAGAACTGAGATTCCAGAAGCAAAACCTCAATTTCTCAACCAACTCATCTTTGACAAAGCATCCACCACCTACCACTGGGGAGATGAGAACCTATTCAGTAAATGGTGTTGGGAAAACTGGCTGACCCCATGCAGAAAATTCAAACAGGACCCCTATCTAACCCCATACACAAAAATTAACTCCAAATGGATCATAGACCTAAATGTAAAACTTCAAACTATCAGAACCTTAGAAAATGCAGGAGACACCCTTATGGAAGTTGGAACTGGCAACCAATTCTTGAGCAAAACCCAAATGTCCAGGCCATAAGAGATAAGATAGAGAAATGGGACCTCCTTAAACTCACAAACTTCTGTAAAGCCAAAGAAACCATAAAGAGAGCCGGGAGACAGCCCACAGACTGGGAAAAAGTATTTGCCAACTCCATGACTGACAAAGGCCTAGCATCAGGCTTCTACAAGGGACTTAAATATGCTGAAAAGAAATAAACAAACAGCCCCATTACAAAGTGGGCAAAGATATGAATAGACATTTTTCAGAAGAAGACATAGACCACCCAACAAATACATGAAAAAATGCTCAGGCTCACAGTCATCAAGGAGATGCAAATTAAAACTACACTGAGATACCACCGAACTCTAGTCAGAATGGTCATCATCAATAACTCAAAAAATAAGAGATGCTGGAGAGGATGTGGTGAAAAGGGAACACTTCTACACTGTTGGTGGGAGTGTAAACTAGTATAACCTCTGTGTAAATTAGTGTGGCGATTCCTGAAATCTCTAAATCGACCTTCCATATGACTCCACAATCCCCCTACTGGGAGTATACCCAAAGAACTCAAATCACTCTATGAAAAAGATACCTGCACACATATGTTTATTGCAGCATTGTTCACAATAGCAAGATCATGGAACCAACCATGCTGTCCATCAAGAGGACTGGATTAAAAAAATGTGGTACATATACATGATGGAATATTATGCAACCATAAAGAAGAACAAAATCATGAATTTTACAGCAACTTGTATGGAATTAGAGTTCATAATATTGAGTGATCTTTCACAGAAACAAAGATCTGAGTATTACATGTTCTCACTCATAAGTGGACCTTGAACAACTGCCATAATACTATAAAAAAAGGATTAACAATGGTAGGAAATGCGGGGGTGGGGGACAGGGAGTTGGGATTGATGGTAGTTGATATCTTCCTGGGGAAGCGGGGGCTCACCTCATCAACAAGGGTACTTTCACAATGAATATCTGTATACCTAACCCATAACTGTACCCCACAATTTTAAATTAAATTAAAAAGAAAAAGAAAAAATTTCTTCCATGAAGCTGGTCACTGATGCCAAAAAGGTTGGAGACTGCTGACTTCAAGAGTTCATGCTATTAGAAAAGAAAGGGGCTCAAACACCAGTTCTGGGAAACTTTAAAATGTATAAGGTAAGTTGAAGAGTTGAAGAGTAAAAACTGAGGAAGAATGAACAGTGAGCTAAGACGGGAAACAAGAAAAGACATATCCTGGATGAAAAATGACTTGGGGGATTCACAAGTGGTTAAAATCAGGATCTCAGTCTTATCAAAGCTTATCTAGGGCTGCAGGATCTGCTTCGAAGAGGAACCAGTCACATGGCTGTTAACAGGAGGTCTCAATTCCTTGACACATAGACCTCTCATAAAGTGTGCACATCATTGTAGGTGACTTTTCTCAGAGAGTGATTCAAGAGAGAAGGGAAACAAGGACAAACAGCGATGCCTTTCAAGAACCTAGTCTTAGCAGTCACTGCTTGTCACTTCTGCCCTGTTCTATTTGTTATAATAAACATGTCACTTAGCCAGTTCACACTCAAGACAAGGAGAACTAGACTCCGCCTTTTAGGGAAATGTCAAAAAATATATAGGCACACTGAAAACCCACCGTAATGAGGGATAATCCTAACAGTACAATTATGTAATTTACCTGCAAGATGATAATGTTTTAAATGTTGCATCTTCTAATGTTAGAAACTGTGTCTTTTTCTTGACCACATTTGCCAATAATAAAACCTATTGAGGGAAATTAAGACTGTAGTATGTATAGTAATTTTATTTTATGAAGTAGAATTAAGGACAATAGACAATAGCTTCCAAGTTACTGCAGTTTTTCTTTGTTATTCACTTCAGTGATTGATAAAATATTATTCCACATTAATAAATTTAGAAAGAAAACCTTTTTCAAGGGACCAGATATTTGTATCTATACAAAGAGGAAAAAAAATGAAATTTTTTTTTAAACAGGTAGAAGTTGATTTTGTACTCTTGTCTTACATTAATTGTTTATTTCCCTAAGATATGGCTAACAAGCATGGTTTAAAATCTTTTCTTTCCGTTCCTCTGAATTCTCCTGAATTTTCTTTCTCTGCCCTTCCCATCTTCTCCGAGGACCACGGGCTATGTGGTGTCCTCAATCCCATTTAATCTTATTTTTCATTTTACTCCTGGGTTACTTTCTAGGACTGGTTTGACTACAACTAGACAGTATCATATAACTAGAAAGAGGAGGAAAGACTAGGACACCAAGTCCAAAACTTAACTAAACCTTACATTTTTTAGACCTAAAAATTAATTAGAAAATTAATAGAGCTGTAATCAATAGCCATTTAATTTTCTTTATAATAAATTATTTGGTAACATCATCAGGACAGACACAATTACATTAGCAATTAAGAGCCAATTTCTTCCAAGTTGCTAAATAGATTGTAATAAAAATAGAAACTAAAATCCATATACCTCTATTAGCAATTTATTTATGCATATCAGTAGAATTTCTATAATTTAAAGTGAAGCTAAATTAATTGATTTTATGCAGAAAGAGAAACTAATTAACCGTAATACTGAATTTTTCCTGGTATAATTTATGAGAGCAGTTAATCTGTGTTTAAAAAAGAAAATCTTACAAGGAAAAAAAACTTTCATGGAGCCTCAAAATGATTTGGGAGTTACATTTCCTATGCTCCTCACAGTGTTGTTTTGTTTTGTTTTGTTTGTATTCTTGTTTGTTTTTGTGGTAAGAACTTACATTTCTTCACAATTTTCTTAAACATCACTTCAATATTTTCACATTATAATAAGTGGGATATATAAACACACCTCTCACCAATGTGTACCTTCTACTTTGACAGCCAGGAAAGGGAAACAGCATTCTTCTTATCTGCCACTACTTACAACCAACATTTCAATGTTATCTTTCAAAATTATACTCTCAATTTTGCTTTCTCTTTCACTTTTTCTCCGACATAAGTTTCATTATCATTTGTCTTTCCTCAATGAAAGACATCAATAAAATTAACTTAGACTTCATCTTCTTGAAACTGTTACTTCCTTAACCTCCTGAATGCAGTAGCATCCATCTCTCCCCCATTTCTGCTGCCCAATCTTTAGATCAATTTTTCCCAAACCCTAGAGCATATTAAGATTGCAAGAAGTTCCAGGTTTCATTTCTACATGTAATAATCTTGGAAGTCACCATTCTGTCCTAACATAAGTAAAAATGCTGAACAGGCTGAAAATCAACAACTCTTCTAGTATCTTAAATGAGACTGGGACACAGAGCAAGACATTGTCCCTAAGAGAGGAAAGACAGACAGGTGAATAGACAAAGTCAAGGTTTGCTGGTACAGAAACTCATTAGTGGAAACCACCATAGGAAACTCTGCCAGGGTAGAAAAACTTAAACTGTAATTGACAAAGTTCTGGAGGCACAATGTAGGTGACCTTGAGAGTTTAAAATGGCAAAGTCACCTAGTAAATTGAAAGCCCCCACAACTTTATATGAGTTAATTCTATGAGATTGACAAGGTTCTCATAGTAAATATTTTTTTAAAAATCGCCTCATGTTTCTGGCTGGGAGAGAGAAAAGAACCATTTTGGAAAATGCTAGAACATGTTCTTATTCTTAACAAGTTCTTCCTGCAGGAGAAATTATTTAACTGGAATGGAAATTGCTGGGGGTATTATCAGATTCTACTTACCTAGGAGAAAAGAAATACCCAACTCTAGTTCATTCTAGCTTTCCACCAGGATGAAAAGAAATATCTCTAGCTAATCTGAACTGTCCTCTATTGTGTAAGCAAGGAGAGACTGAGAAACACTTGTGAAGATCATGGTCCAGAGGCATAGATCTCTAAAAATGGAGATATAATCCTAGAACTATAGAGCACATTCCTCATCTACCTCACTACTACACTACTGAAGCCTTGTTTATAGCAGGTTATTTTTTTCTAGCTTGTTATAAAAAAGTAACAAAACATGATAAAATAAAAGGCAAAAAATACAATTTGAAGAGACAGAGCAGGCATCAGAACCAGAGTCAGTATGGCAGTGATATTGCAATTATCAGACTGGGAATTCAAAACTAGAATTAATGTGTTAAAGGCTGTAAAGAATAAAATAGACAGCATGCAAGACAAACTTGGAAATGGAAGCAGAGAGATTGACAATCCTATGAATGAACCAAAAAATGCTAGATATTAAAAACACTGTAACAATGAAGAATTATTTTGATCGGTTTATTAGTAGACTGGACATGTATGAAAAAATAACTTCTGGACTTAAGGATATGCTAATAGATGCATCCAACACTGAAAAGCAGAGAGAATCACAACTAAAAAATAAAGAATAGAATATTCAAGGAATGCGGGACAGCTACAAAAGTTATAACATATGTGTTATGGAAATACCAGAAGGAAAAGAAAGAGAGGAACAGAATAAAAATTTGAAATAAAAATTTGAAACAATAGTGACTGAGATTTTCTCCAAATTAATGTCATATAGATACCAAATCATAGATCTACTAAGATCAGAGAAAACAATGGAGGAGAATGCCAACAAATATTAAACCAAAGAAAGGAAAAATCCTGTAAGAGGCCGGGGCAGGGGGAACATTTTACCTATACAGGCATAAAGATAAGAATTGAATCTGACTTCTCCTTAGACACCATCATACAAGCAAGAAAGAGTGAAGTATTTAAAGGGCTGAGAAAAAAAAAATCTTCCAACAAGAAATTCTGTATTTTGTGAAATTATCCTTTAAAAGTGAAGGAGGAAGCCGGGCTTGGTGGCTCAGCCTGTAATCCCGCGCCTTTGGGAGGCTGAGGTGAGTGGATTGCCTGAGCCCGCGGGTACGAGACCCGCCTGGGCAGCGAGACCTCATCTCTACAATAAATCAAAAAATCAGCCGGGCGTGGTAGCGCATGTCTGTAATTCCGGCTACTTGGAAGACTGAGGCGGAAGGATCGCTGGAGCCCAGCAGGTCGAGGCTGCAGTGACCGGGAGCGGCCACTGCACTCCAGTCTGGGCGACAGAGTGAGACTCCAACTCAAAAAAAAAAAAAAGTGAAGGAGGAATAGAGATTTCAGACAAACAAAATTGATGGAATTTGTGACCAGTATACTTGTCATATAAGAAATGTTAATAGATTTCCAGGAAGATGGTGGTATAACCAGTCAGACTGCACAAGTCTTTGACTGTGTGAGTGACTGTATGGACAATTCTGCATGTTTCTGTGTGTAAGTGGGAGTATGAGAGGCTGAGTGAGGGAGGACTCAAGTGCAAGTGGCCAGGGTCCTCCTGGTGAAGCCACTGGTGCCACAGTTACTCTGCTTAGACCCTAGGGCTTCCCGGAATATAGAAGCTGAGTGCCACTTTATAAAATCAGCAGAGATTTTCCCAGGAAGAATGGCTGGAGTGATTGCTGACCCCAACACCATGGCACTGGACTGAATGCTGGCAGTGAGGGTTGCAGAGGGAATGCAGTGAGGGATTCTGAGGTAGAATCCCAAGGGAACAGAGGAGAGAAACCACCTCTAGTCTGGACTGGACTCCAGAGACTTACCACCAGGTCCTGAGATATGGAGATTGTGATAACTGCTGGAGAGAGATCTATTGACCCTACTGGTGACAGAAACAGAAGCTGGCAAAGAAGCTGACCAGACTCCTTAATGCCAGGGTGGAGAAATGCTCCAGGGTAGCCTATGCAGAATGACAGAACTGCATCTGGAGGTTAGGCACTCTGTGTTGCATGGGGGCTGCTCTTTGCGACCTCAGAAAACATTGCCTCCATTGGACAAGCTCTGGTGGATGCTAAACCCCAGATGATCCACCCTCCACCCTAAGCCAGCTGCTGGGTGATAGACTCAGACAGAAGAACTGCCCGAGAAGAAAGTTAATGAATGCCTAACTGACTCCCCCCACCAACCACTAGCAACAAGTGAAAGAAATCAGAAGGGCAGAACAGAGACAGGAAGCCTCATTCTCCTGCCGTGAACTGGATGCCCCAGCAGCTGTGACAAAGCTGGGAAAGGAAGTAAGGAAGGGAGTGAGATTCTGAGATGCTGTGTCAAGTTATTCCAGCCCCTGTCTCTCAAACAGGTGTGCAATGAATACCAATTGCAGGCAGCAGGAGCTGAAGATTCTAACATCTTAAGTTCCAAAAGCAAATAGGGAACCTCCAGTAACAGCCCTGCAGTCACAGAACCCATCACAAGTGGTCATGCCCCCCTCTCAAAGAGATATACTAAAGCCAAGAACTCTTTATCAATATGATTTTTTGTTTGTTTGGGGAGAAATATTTGTTTCTTTGTTTGATTACCTTGTTTGATTGCTTTGCTTGGCTTTGCTATTGGTTGGCTTTCTCTCTCTCTCTCTCTTGCTCTATCTCTCTTTCTTTGTTCTTTCCCTGTTGTTGTTTTTTTAATGTTTTTTCTTTCTTTTTCTGTTTTACTTTCTTCTTTTTCTCTCTTTCTCCTCCTTTCTCTTTTTTCTCTCTTTTCCCTCTTATACCCTGTCTTAGACTCAGGGACTATGTAAGCACATCCACTGTAAATTCATATTGTTTGGAGACAAGGAGTGAACCCCATCTGACCCATTCACCAGATAGTAAACTTCATGACCTTCCAATAGGTTCAGAATCCTTGTAGCTCCCTCCCACCCTCTAGTAAATGCTCAAAATTGTAAAGAGATAGCACCATGCCCCACCCCCAGCTCTACTTCTTAATTGAACAAACCTGGAGCCCTGGCTCAAGGAAGGTCAAAACGTAGAACAAATATTAGAAGTGACTGTTTCTTCATCTTCCACTGAGCAACAGAATAAAAGAGAAAGATAAGAGAACTTCTACAAATGAAGAAAAACCAATGAAAAAACTGCTGGTAACCATCAGAGTCCCAGCAAAGAGTCAGTGCTAGAAAGATCAGCTACTGGGAAACAAACAATGACTATTTCCCAGAATGACGGTACCTAGAAGGTACTTGTGGAGATCAGACAATCATTGGATAGAATGAATAAAAATCAAGAAATGCAAGGGCTAAAATTAAATGAAAGTGCAACAGAGCCAGACAGACTCAAGAAAGCATACTTAGAAATAGCAGAAATAAAGAATTCCATCCAACAAAAAAATAACAAGCTGACAAGCATGGGTAGCAGAGTTGGCCAAACAGAGGGAAGAATCTCAGAGCTGGAAGACTAAAATATGGAATTGACTCAATCTATTTAAAATATATAAAAAGATACTTAAGAAGAAAGAGATGTGCAATTTTATCAAGAAACCAAACCTATGTCTGACTGGAATACTGGAATAGAAATAGAAAGAGAAATGGAAAACACCTTGGAATAAACATTCTATGAAGTCACTCAAGAAAACTTCCCTTGTCTGGCCAAAGAGATGACCATACAATCACAAGAGATCCTGAGAACCTATGCAAAACATCTTATTAGAAGACCAACCCCTAGATACATAGTACACAAAGTAGGTATAAAAGAAAAAAATCCTAAAGGCAGCAAAGGAAAAAGGTCAGACTACCTACCAGGAGAGACCAATCAGAATTGCTGCAGACTTATGTGCAGAAACATTACAGGCCAGAAGGAACTATATCCCAATTTTTATTGTTCTCTTTATTAAGATAAAAAATTTCAATCAAGAATTTCCTACTCAGTCAAGCTAAACTTCATCAGTGATGGATAATTAAAATTCTTCCCAGACATCTAATCCCTAAGAGAATATGCTTCTTCAAGATCAGCTCTAAAGGAGATGCTTAAAAAGGTGCTGTGCACAGAAGAAAAAAGAAGCAAAAGAAAGACCATATACTTCACAAGATCACAAACGAAACAGAAGCAGCAAAACATACTGCCTATCCTCAAAAATGAAAACACGTACAAATATGAACACAAAAGCTAAATTAAAATGGAACAGTCTTAAAAGAGAATTA
The DNA here is from genome assembly GCF_000164805.1 of Carlito syrichta. Lineage (NCBI taxonomy): Eukaryota > Metazoa > Chordata > Mammalia > Primates > Tarsiidae > Carlito > Carlito syrichta. The sequence goes on along the minus strand of NW_007257995.1, from coordinate 228,418 downwards.
TGTTAGGGACAAACTCTTACATTTAAATAATCAGACTCAACATGAATGGACTAAATGCACCACTGAAAAGAAATAGAATAGAAAACTAGATAAAAACACATGACCCAGTAATTTGCTACCTCCAGGAAACACATCTCACCACAAAGGACATGCACAGACTCAAAGTTAGGGGATGGAAAACAAATTTTCAGGCATACGGATCGCAAAAGAAGGCAGGAGTTGTGATCTTAATATTGGACAAAACAACCTTTAAGCTATCAAAAATTTAAAGAGATAAAAAAGGACACTTCATAATAATAAAAGTTTTGATTCACCAACCAAACATATCTATCCTAAACATATATGCACCCATCACAGGAGCACCAATTTTTATAAAGCAGCTACAAAGTAAACCTAAAAAAGATATTGATGCTAACACTATCACAGCTGGAATACCCCATTAACGACCCTAGATAGATCATCAAGGCAAACAAATCAATAAAGAGATCTGAAACCTCAACTTGACCTAATGGATTTAGTAGATACCTACAGAACACCACCCAACAACTACAGAATATACATCACCACATGGAGTGTACTCCAAGATCGACTGCATCATTGGCCATAAAACAAGCATAAACAAATCTCAACAAAATTGTAATGCTACCATACACTTTCCGAGACCACAGTGGAATAAAAATATTACTGCCAACAAAATTCCCCTAAAATCCACAAAGACATGGACACTAAACAGCATGATGCTGAACAACTCCTGGGCCAACACAGAAATCAAAACAGAAATTAAAATATTCCTGGAAACAAATGAAAATGAAGAAGCATCTTAGCAAAACCTCTGGGATGCAATGAAAACAGTACTAAGAGAGGAATTTATATCTTTACAGATATACATCAAGAGAATAGAAAGAGAACAAGTTGACAGCCTAAGAAATCACCTAAGGGAGCTGGAAAGGCAAAACCACCACAACTCTAACTTCAGCAGAAGAATCCAGATCACCAAAGTAAAAGTAGAAATACAGGACATAGACGACAAAACTATCATAGAAAAAAATCAATGAAACAAAAAGCTGGTTCTTTGAAATGATAAACAAGATTGATGGACCTCTAGCCAAAATTACCAAGAAAAAGAGAGAAAAAGTCCAAATAAACACAATCAGAAATGCAAAAGATCAAGTGATAAGTGACCCTGAAGAAATACAAAAGATTCACAGAGATTGCTATGCACAGCTGCATGGAAACAAACTCAATAACATAAATGAAATGGAGAACTTTCAAACAGCACACAACCTCCCAAGATTGAAACAAGAAGAAACTAAGATCCTAAATAGACCATTAACAAGCCAGGGCATTGGCTCTGTCATAAGAAAACTACCTACAAATAAACAAAAAAACAAAAACAACAATAACAAAAAACCTTGGACCCAATGAATTTCCAGTGGAACTATGCAAAACATACAAGAAGGAGCTGATACCAACCCTATTAAAAGTATTTCAGGCAATCAAGAAAGACAGAACTCTCCCCAAATCATTTTATGAAGTTAATAACATACTGATACCCAAACCTGGTAAAGATCCAACAAAGAGAACTACAAATCAATATCCCTGATGAACATAGATGCAAAAATCCTTAACAAGATTCTAGCAAATCAGATCAAACAGCAGATCTCAAAAATCATTCATCATGACCAAGTAGGCTTCATCCTCAGGATGCAGGGCTGGTTCAACATCTCCAAGACCAAAATTGTAATTAGATACATCAAGAGATGTAAAAACAAGAACCACATGATTATGTTATTAGATGCAGAAAAAGCTTTTGATAAAATCCAGCATCTCTTCTTCATAAAAACCCTTGAATGCCTCGACATAAAGGAAACATATCTCAAAATAGTAAGAGCCATCTACAATAAGCCCACAGCCAACATATTGCTAAACAGACAGAAACTGGAAGCATTTCCCCTGAAAACCGGAACAAGACAAGGCTGTCTACTTTCACCCCTCCTGTTCAACATAATTTTGGAAGTGCTAGCTAAAGCAATGAGAAAGAGAAGGAAATCAGGGGTATCCAAATAGGAAAAGAGAAAGTCATGTTATCTCTCTTTGCAGATGACATGATTCTATACCTTGAAAACCCAAGAGAATCTGTCAAGAACCTCCTTGCATTGATAAAGGACTTTGGCAAAGTCTCAGGGCACAAAAAAGTGTGCAAAAGACAGTTGCATTTCTATACACCAGCAGACAGGCAAAAAACTAAATAAAAGCACGTTCCCATTCACAATAGCCACACACACACACACACACACACACACACA
>NW_007257995.1:154552-226092 GCF_000164805.1 Carlito syrichta | reverse complement strand
CACACCACTGTGTTTTAAAAAGTACGTGGGGGTAAGAACATCCCGTTGTCACTGTATTCTTTAAAAAGGATGATCCTCATTTTTTTTTCCTTTTGAGTTGGAGTCTCACTCTGTCGCGCAGGCTGGATTGCAATGGCATGCTCACGGCCACTGCAGTCTCAACCTGCTGGGCTCAGGCGATCCTTCCGCCTCAGCCTTCCAAGTAGTAGGAGCTACAGGCATGTGCACCACACCAGGCTAATTTGTTGACTTATTGTAGAGATGAGGTCACTCAAGTTGCCCAGGCTGGTCTCGAACCCGTGGGCTCAGGCAATCCTCTCACCTCGGCCTCCCAAAGTGCTGGGTTATGGGTGTGAGCCACTGCGCCCGGTCTCACTGCACACACACACACACACACACACACACACACACACACACACACACACACACATGAAACACCGTGGCATCTTCCTAACCAGAGAAGTGACAGATTTTTATAATGAAAACTACAAAACACTGCTGAAAGAAGTCAAAGATGACACTAACAAATGGAAAAATATTCCATGCTCATGGACTGGAAGAATCAACATTGTTAAGATGTCTATCCTACCAAAGGCAATCTATAGATTCAAAGCTATACCCATTAAATTGCCAACATCATTCTTCTCAAACCTAGAAATGACAATACAGAAATTCATATGGAAACATAAATGACCATGAATAGCCAAAATAATCCTTAGCAAAAGAAACAAAGCGGGAGGTATCACACCCAGACCTCAGACTTTACTATAAGGCTACAATAGTCAAAACAGCCTGGTACAAGAACTGGCATACAGACCAATGGAACAGGATAGAGATTCTGGAAGCAAAACCTCAATTTCTCAACCAACTAATCTTCGACAAAGCCTCCACTATCAACCACTGGGGAGAGGAGAATCTGTTTAGTAAATGGTGCTGGGAAAACTGACTGGTTATATGCAGAAGAATAAAACAGGACTCCTACCTATCACCATACACAAAAATCAACTCCAAATGGATCAAAGACCTAAATGTAAAACCCCAAACTTTAAGAATTTCAAAATGTAGAAGATATCCTTACAGGAATCAGAATAGGCAACCAATTCCTGATCAAAGTCCCATAAACCCATGCCATAAAAGATAAGATAGACAAGTGGAACCTTATCAAACTGAAAAGCTTTTATAAAGCAAAAGAAACCATGAAGAGAGTGGGGAGACAGTCCACAGAATAGGATAATGTATTTGCCAACTGTATCCCTGACAAAGGCCTAACATCCAGGATCTATAAACATGCTGAAAGGAAAAACAAAAACAAAACAGTTCCATTAAAAACTGAGCAAAAGACATGAATATACAATTCTCAAAAGAAGACACATGGGCAGCCAATAGACACATGAAAAAATGCTCAGCCTCACTAATCATCAGAGAAATGCAAATCAGAGCCACATTGAGATACCACCTGACTCCAGTAAGAATGGCCATCATTAATAAAACAATAAACAACAGATACTGGTGAGGACGTGGAGAAAAGGGAACACTTTTACACTTTGGTGTGAAGGCAAACTAGTTCAACCTCTGGAAAACAGTGTGGTAATTCCTAAAAGCACTAGAAATTGGCCTTCCACATGATCCAACAATTCTCCTTCTGGGGGAATATACCCAGAAGAACTTAAATCACTCTACCAAAAAAATACTTGCACATGCATGTTTATTGCAGTACTGTTTGCAATAGCAAAAACATGAAACCAACCATGCTGAGGTCAAGGCTGGACTGGATAAAAAAATGTGGTGATATGTGATGAAATATTGCACAGCCATAAAGAAGAATAAAGTGATGGACTTTGCAGCAACTTGGATGAATTTAGAGTGTATGATACTCAGTTATTTTTACAGTAACAAATAACTAAGTACCATATGTTCTCACTTGTAAGTGGACCCTGAACAATTATCATAATACTATAAGAGAGGGATTGGCAGTAGCTGGAAACTGCCAGGGGTGGGACATAAAACATTAATAAGGGTACCTGATCTCAAACCAGGCAAAGTGGGGACCAAAGGGAGGCCCAAACTTTACCTGTACAATGACCACTTGTATACCTAATCTGAAATTGTATTCCAATCTTTAAAATAAACTAAATTTTTAAAAAAGAAATTTTAATAGCCATCTTTTAGAGAGAAAGAAAAAGATATACATTAGAAACTGAGATCGTTATATAAAAAAGAAGAGCATTAAAGAAGGAATACAGAGAAATGCAAATCAAAACCACATTGAGATATCACTTGACTCCAGTAAGAATGGTCATCATTAATAAAACAATGAACAGCAAATACTGGTAAAATAAGGTAAAATAAAATCTTTTATTTTTCTTATCTTTAATTTAACAAATAACTGTTTAAGATAGTAGCAACATGTTTCTGTAAAAATAACTGAGTATTCAGTTATGTAGGCTTATATATTTATCAAAGGTATGTACGTATATATGTTTGTGTATTTAACATACATACATATATATATATATATATATATATGCAGGTGAAATGAACGATAGCAATGATACAAGATGGGAGGGATGAATTAGGAATAAAGTTATTTTGTTTTTGTTTTTATAGACAGGGTCTACTTCTGTTGCCTAGGATGGAGTACAGGTCATGCTGCCTGTAACTTCAAATTCCTGAGTTCAAGAGAACTTCTCTCCTCAGCCTCCCAAAGCACTGGGATTACAGGTGTGTGCCATTGTGCCCCAACCAGTTATTTTTTTGTTATAAGATACTCAACTCACATGATTCATGTAGTAATACTATGTTATTTACAGTAGACTTGGATTAGTAGCAAATGTATTTTTTAATCTCTTAGACCACTATATATTTTAAAAAATAATAGTAAAAATAAGAAATATGACAGATATAGTGAGAAAGCAGAGAGAATGGAATCATATAAAATGCTCAGTACAAGGTTGCATGGGGAACTTGACAACAATTTTTCATAAAGTCTAGGTTGAGACTCAGTTGTCTTTTTAAAAAAGCACCAGAGATGATGTTTTATGTATATGCTACCTCTCTAAACCTGCTATGTCAAAGATCTCAAGCTCTGAACCCTGAGTCTCCTTCTAGAAACTCCTGCTCTCCTGCCATTCTTTCTTCTCCACATCCTCTTTTCCAAACTCATCCCGACTTCAAGTCTTCTATTCATTTTCTGTTTCCTCCAATTCTCATCTACTCTCCCACATGCATGTCTTTAAAAAAATTTTATTTTAGCTTGGGGGGACAAGTGCATGATTTTTACATAGACATATTGTGCAGTGGTGGGGATTGGGTCTCAGGTGGCCCATTCCCAAGATAGTGAGAATGGTACCCAATCAATAAGTAATTTCTAAACCTTAACTGCCATCCCCACTTCCCTGCTTATTAGTGTCCCCAGTATCTATTATTTTCATCCTTGTGGCCATTTAGCTCCTGGATATAGGTTAGAATATGTGGTGTTTGGTTTTCTGTTTCTGAGTTAATTCTCTTAGGATGATGATCTTCAGTTCCATCCATGTTGCTGCAAAGGACGATTTCATTCTTTTTTATGGTTGCATAGTATTCCATGGTATAAATATTCCACACGCTCTTCATCTAGTCAATCTCTGGTGTGCACTTAGGTTGGTTCCATGATTTTTTTCTTGGGTTCACACTCCCCTAGATCTGTTGGACAATCACCTGGACTCCACAATCAATCACCTAATGATGAATGTAATATTATCTGAGGAACTTTTCCTTATCTAAACTTTTCTCTTGAACATAATGTTATATTAGAAACCTTCCATTATCTACTTTTCTCTTGTTTTCTACTTGGCAAGTCACACCTTAGAGTTACCATCTTGTCTTTAAAGAAAAATAAAATTTTTCCTCATTATAATATTAATGCTCAAAAAAAAAATTCAGAAAACAGAGTATCATAACAAAGAATAATTTTTAAAATTGCTCCTAATCTTAGCAGTCATTTCATTAAACATTGTGGTTTCCAGAAAGGAACTATATTTTAGAAAAATTCTAGCTACTCTTACAGATAGTTGATGTGTAATTTAGGCAATGTGTATTTCATCTTAAAATGTACATATTTTTTGACCTAGCAATTTATATATGAGAATTTATACTACTAATTATTAGTGGTCAAGGTTATGCAGCTCTGATGATTGAGTCCAATAAATGGTTGTATTTTACAGTCTTATCTGGGTCTCTGAAGCTACATAGTCATTTTTTATGCATCTTTGCAGACTTTTGGATTTATGGCCTAAATAGTTTTCAAGTTCATTGTTCTTCTCCAACCTGCAATCTCAATTACATTTCCTTATTCTTCTTTCTAACTTTGTCATAAATGTTAAGTCAATCTAATATCCACTATGACAAGTTTTCTAAAATCTCTTAAGTTTGTCTGGTTATCTTTGGAAATTTGCAGTTCTTATACCATCTTGAACCTTCTGGAACATTGAGTTGTCAACCCTCCATTTATTCTTGTTTTCATCTTTATTCTCTCCCTCTTCAATGATGTTTTACCTTCTACCTACCATATATTCACATCTCTCAGTTGCAATAAAAACAAATAATTGCATCACTGTGTAGTTACAAGAGTATGAACTTTGAGTACAAGAAAATGGGACTTTAAAATTTTTTTTAATTTTTAATTTTTTTAATATATATATTTTATTTTTAAATTGTGGAGTACAGATAAGGGTTAGTATACAAATATGCATTGTGCATGTACCCTTGTTGATGAGGTGTGCCCCCCACTTCCCCAGACAGATATTGACTACCATTAATCTCACCTCCCTTCACCCTCCTGCCCCCCCATTTTCCTGCCACTGTCAATCCTTTTCCTATAGTATTATGGTAGTTGTTCAAGGTCCACTTATGAGTGAGAACATGTGATACTCAGATCTTTGTTTCTATGAGAGATCACTCAGTATTATAAACTCCAATTCCATCCAGGTTGCTGCGAAATTCATGATTTTGTTCTTTTTTATGGCTGCATAATATTCCATTGGGTATATGTCCCACATTTTTTTAATCCAGTCCTCTTTTGCTGGACAGCATAGTTGGTTCCATGATCTTTCCATTGTGAACAAAGCTGTGATAAACATACATGTGCAGGTATCTTTTTGATAGAGTGATTTGAATTTGTCAGAGTATATTTCCAGTAGGGAGATTGTGGGGTCATATGGAAGATCAATTTTTAGAGTTTTTAGGAATGGCCGCACTGATTTCCACAGAGGCTGTACTAGTTTACACTCCCACCAACAGTGTAGAAGTGTTCCCTTTTTGCCACATCCTCTCCAGCATCTGTTATTTTTTGAGTTACTGACTGGAGATACATGGTATCTCATTGTAGTTTTAATTTGCATCTCCTTGATGACTAGTGAGGTGGAACATTTCTTCATTTGTCTGTTGGCTGCTTGTATGTCTTCTTTTGAGAAGTGTCTGTTCATATCTTTTGCCCACTTTGTAATGGGGCTCTTTGTTTTTTTCTTTTCAGCATGTTTGAATTCCTTGTAGATCCTTGATGTTAGGCCTTTGTCAGACATGGATATGTCAAATACTTTCTCCCAGTCTGTGGGCTGTCTCCCTGCTCTCTTGATGGTTTCTTTGACTTTTGCAGAAGCTTGTCAGTTTAATGAGGTCCCACTTGTCTATCTTATCTCTTATGGCCTGTGCATTTCAGGTTTTGCTCAGGAATTAGATGCCAGTTCCAACTTCCATAAGGGTGTATCCTGCATTTTCTAAAGTTCTTATGGTTTGAGGTTTTACATTTAGGTCTCTGATCCATATAGAGTTAACTTTTGTGTATGGGGATAGATAGGGATCCTGTTTGACTCTTCTGTGGTCAGCCAGTTTTCCCAGCACCATTTACTGAATAGGTTCTACTCTCCCTAGTGGTGGGTGGTGGAGGCTTTGTCAAAGATTAGTTGATTGAGAAATTGAGGTTTTGCTTCTGGAATCTCAATTCTATTCCATTGGTCTATATGCCTGCTCTTGTACCAATACCAGGTGGTTTTGATTATTGTAGCTTTACAGTAAAGTTTAAAGTCTGGTAGTGTGATACCTCCTGCTTTTTTTTTTTTTTTTTTTTTTTTGCTGAGGATTGTTCTGGCTATTCTTGGTCGTTTGTGTTTCCACATAAATTCCTGTATTGTTTTTTCCTAGATCTGAGAAGAATGGTGCTGGTAATTTGATGAGTATTGCATTAAATCTGTAGATTGCCTTAGGTAAGATGGACATCTTAACAATGTTGATTCTTGCAATTCATGAGCATGGGATATTTTTCCACTTGCTTGTGTCATCTTTGATTTCTTTGAGCAATGTTTTGTAGTTTTCATTGTAAAGGTCTTTCATGTCTTTGGTTAGAATGATGCCAAGTAATTTCATTTTTTTTGTGGCTATTGTGAATGGGATCGTGCTTTTTATTTGGGTTTCTGTTTGTTTATTATTGGTGTAAAGAAATGCGATTGTTAGCCGGGTTCCGCGGCTCAGCCTGTAATCCTGCGCTTTGGGAGGCCGAGGTGAGTGGATTGCCTGAGCCTGCGGGTTCGAGACCAGCCTGGGCAACTTGGCGAGACCTCATCTTTACAATAAGAATCAAAAAATTAGTCAGGCATGGTAGCACGCACCTGTAGTTCCAGCTACTTGGAAGGCTGAGGTGGAAGGATCGCCGGAACCCAGCAGGCCGAGGCCGCGGTGGCCAGGAGCAACCACTGTACTTCAGTCTGGGTGACAGAGTGAGACACCAACTCAAAAAAAAAAAAGAAATGCAATTGTCAGTCAGGCTCGGTAGCTCAGCCTGTAATCCCGCACCTTTGGGAGGCTGAGGTGAGTGGATTGCCTGAGCCCGCAGGTTCGAGACCCACCTGGGCAAATTGGCGAGACCTCATCTCTACAATAAATAAAAAAATCAGCTGGGTGAGGTAGCGCATGCCTGTAATTCCGGCTACTTGGAAGGCTGAGGCGGAAGGATCACCGGAGCCCAGTAGGTTGAAGCTGCGGTGGCTAGGAGTGGCCACTGCACTCCAGTCTGGGTGACAGAGTGAGACTCCAACTGAAAAAAAAAAAAAGAAAAGAAATGCGATTGTCTTTTGCACATTTATTTTATACCCTGAGATTAGCCAAAGTCCTTTATCAGAACAAGGAGTTTTTTGACAAATTCTCTTGTGTTTTTGAGGTAAAGAATCATGTCATCTGTGAAGAGAGATAACTTGACTTCCTCTTTTCCTATTTGGATACCCATGAGCGCCTTCTCTTTTATGATTTCTCTAGCCAGGACTTCCAATACTATATTGAACAGGAGGGGTGAGATTGGGCATCCTTGTCTTATTTCAGTTTTCAGGGGAAATTGTTCCAATTTTTATCTGTTTAGGAGTATACTGGCTATGGGTTTCTCATAGATGGCTTTTACTATTTTGAGGTATGTTCCATGTATGCCTAAATATTCAAGGTTTTTATCAAGAAGGGGTGCTGTATTTTATCAAAAGCTTTTGCTGCATCTAATGATATAATCATGTAGTTTTTGTTTTGACGTCTGTTGATGTATTTAATTACATTTATGGTCTTACAAATGTTGAACCAGCCTTGCGTCCCAGTGATGAAGCCTAATTGGTCATGATGGATGGTATTTTAGATGTGTTGTTGAATCCGGTTTGCTAGGATTTTGTTGAGAATTTTAGCATCTATGTTCATCAAAGATATTGGCCTGTAGTTATCTTTCTTTGTTGGGTCTTTACCTGGCTTGGATATCAATGTGATGTTAGCTTCATAAAATTATTTGGGGAGAGTTCCATCTTTCTCAATCACCCGGAATACTTTCAGTAGGATTGGTATCAGTTCCTACTTAAATGTCTTATAGAATTCTGCTGGAAAGTACAGGGAATTTTTTTTTTTGTAGGTAGTTTTCTTATTACATAGTCAATTTCCTTGATTGTTATTGGTCTATTTAGGGTCTCAATTTCTTCTTGTTTCAACCTAGGCAGGTTGTGTGATGTCAGAAAATCCTCTATTTCCTTAAGGTTTTCATATTTGTTTCCATACAAGTGTAAGTTGTAGTCTCTAATGATCTTTTGTATTTCTTCAGGGTCATATATGACTTCATCTTTTGTGTTTCTGATTGTGTTTATTCGGGTTTTTTATCTCTTTTTCTTGGTCAGTCTAGCTAGGGGTCCCTTTATCTTGTTTATCCTTTCAAAGAACCAGCTTTTTGTTTCATTGATTTTTTGTATTATCTTTTTGTCTTCTATGTCCCACATTTGGGTTTTTATTTTGGTGATCTGGATTCCTCTGCTGAAATTAGGGTTTTGGTTGTCTTGCTTTTCCAGCTTCCATAAGTGACTTGTTAGGCTATTAATTTGTGATCTTCATGTGCGTTTGTAGAGATATGAATTACACTCTTACTACAGTTTTCATGGCATCCCAGAGATTATGGTAAGATGTTTCTTCACTTTCATTTGTTTCCAGGTGTCTTTTAATCTCTGTTTTGATTTCATCATTGACCCAGGAGTTGTTTAGCATCATGCTATTTAGTGTCCATGTCTGTGGGTTTTGGGGGAACCTTGTTGGTGTTGATGTTTATTTTTATTCCACCGTGGTCCAAGAAGGTACATGGCAAAATTTCAATCTTTTGAAATTTGTTTATGCTTGACTTATGGCCAAGTATTTGATCTATCTTAGAGTACCTTCCATGTGGTGATGAGTAGAATGTATATTCTCTGGTCGTTGGGTGGAGTGTTCTGTAGGTATTGATTAAATCCATTTGGTCAAGAGTCACATTGAGGTTCTGGATCTCATTGCTGATTTTTTGTCCTGATGATCTGTCTAGGGTTATGAGTGGGGTATTAAAGTCCCCAGCTATTATAGTGTTAGAGTCAATATCTTTTTTGAGTTTACCTAGAGCTGCTTTATGAAAGTTGGCGCTCCTATGTTGGGTGCATATATGTTTAGGATGGATATTTCTTATTGCTGCATTGAACCTTTTTTCATTATGTAATGGCCTTCTGTATATTTTTAAATTTTGATAGCTTAAAGGGTATTTTCTCTGAGATTAAGATCACTCCTCCTTTCTTTTGTGTTCTGTTCACCTGAAATTTTGTTTCCCATCCTCTTACTTGGAATCTGTAAGTGTCCTTTCTAGTGAGATGAGTCTCTTGGAGGCAATATATTGTTGCCTGGTCATATTTTATCCATTTTGCCATTCTATGTCTTTTCAGTGGTGCATTTAGTCCATTCACAGTCAGGCTAATTAATGAAATGTGAGAGTTGATCCCTATCATAAGGTTGTTATAGAGTTGTTGTTGTTGTACCTGTTTGTGTATTGTCTTTCTTTTGGTTTTGAGGTTGGTTCATGTGTGTTTTTAATCTTTTTCCTGTATTCTAGTGAAGAATGTTGTTGTTCTTTTTTCCTATTCTTCTGTGTTTAATACTTTCTTAAGTGTTTCTTATAGAGGTGGACAGGTGGCAGTAAGTTCTTAGGGATTGGATATCTGGGGAAAATTTTAATTCTCCCTCACTGATGAAGCTTAGCTTGGTTGAAATTGTTTATCTTTTAGAACTTTGAAGACAGGACTCCAAGATCTCCTAGTGTGAAGGTATCTGTAGATAAATCTGCTGCCATTGAGATTACCTTCCATGGTAGGTAATCTGACCTTTTTCTCTTGCTGCCTTCAGGATTTTTTCTTTTATACCTACTTTGTTTAGGTGAATTATTATGTGTCTGGGAGTTGGTTTTCTCATTTGTTGTCTTGCAGGGGTTCTCTGAATCTCTTGTGTTTGAATTTTTGCATCACCGATGAGGGAAGTTTTCTTGAATAATTTCATGGAATGTTGTTCCAGGATGGGCTCTTTCTTTCTGCTTCAGGAAGTCCAATTACTCTTAGGTTCAGTCTCTTGAAGTAATCGCTCATCTCTTGAAGGTTTTGTTCTGTCATTTTAAGCTTCTTTTCTATGTTTTTGACAGTTTGGGTTAGCTCTATATTTTTGCCTTCAAGTTCTGAGATTCTTTCTTCTGATTAGCTAATTCTGCTTTCCATGTTTATCAGTTTATTTCATTCACAGTATTCTTTACTAGTGTTATATCAGTTATCAACTCCTTCCTAGTTTCCTCTTGTCTCTCCTCAATTCTTTTCTATCTCTCCATTAATGTCTTGATATCTGGGATATAGTTTGAGATCAGTCATTCTTGGGCTCTTCATTGTTTGCATTCCACAGTCAGTTTCCTCAGTGTCTGTCCTCCCAGGGGTCTGTGAGAGACCCATATTCTTCTTTTGATTTTTCTTCATTTGCATAGCTTTTGCTCTCCCCCTTTCCCTCCCCTTCTTTAATTTTATTTTTCAGGGAAGATGGGGTTGTTTTTACTTCTTTTTGTTCAATCTCCAGTTCTTCCTTATGAGGGTCCTCTGGCTTTGTTCACTTTTGAGGCTGGACTGTGGGTTGGGCACTGTATTTTTGCAGTATTGAGATTTAATTTAGGGGGAAGCTATGATTCAGAATCTATCTGCAGATCCCAGTATCCACCAACAGGTGTATGGGCACACTGGAACCTACTTCCTACTGCCTTACAATCTGTCTATGTAGTGGGGTTTAGGTTTGCTCCCTGGAGCCAAAGGAGTTAAGAAATGAGAAAATAATGGAAGAAGGGTGGGTCAAGAGGAAGTTGGAGAGAGAGACGAGTAAGTGGGAAAACAGACATACATACAACTAATGAATGAAAAGAGACACAAGGCCTGAAAGGAGTAAAAAACAAACAAACAAAATTCCCTAAAGTATACCGGTAATCACACAGGGACAGTCCAATAAAATCATGCCTTTTGATGTGTTTTTCCCCAACACAAACAGGTAGTCTAAATCAAAAAGCAAACAAAAGTGAACAAAACAAACAGTCAAAACAATAAAATAAAAAATCAAAATAAGAAACCAGACGAGCTCTGGAGTCTTTCCTGCATGTCTAAAGTCTCTTTAGCTCTGATATCTAGCCCCCCCACTTTGCTCTCATTGCAGGCAGATAGAGTTACTCATAGCTTGGGTCAGTTCCCTTGGCTTGCTACCTGAGAGGTCTGCCACACAGGACTGAATTGTCTGTGTCTGATTCAGCATAGGGGAGGGACTTCTGTCTCCTGTTTTGGCAAGATTACCTTAGAAAACATGGTGGAGGCTGCTCGGAGAAGGACAGGGCAATGCGAATCTCTGCCTGAAAAATGGCTGTAGTGGGTGGCTCCTCTTTTGCCGATCTTTTCTCTCCACTCATTCTTTCTCTCCACTTGTCTGTGTCCATAGATGATCTGCTATAATGGGCGGTGATGGTGTGTATCTGGTGTCAGGCACTGGAAACCAGTGATATAGCTGGGCCCTGCATTTGGTGTGCCACCAGTGCATGGTTTGGGTTGGAGGAGGGAGCCCGAAATTCCCCGAGGTCAGAACCAAGAGCTGCGGTGTCAGCAGCTGTTCAGCACTTGGTAGCCAACAGCAGTAATCCCTTGCAGAGGTCTTCGTGTGATGGAGGATGTTTGCTGCATGGGACTGGCTATAGGAGCCACCCCCTCTGTAGGCGGTGGCTGCGGGGGTGCGTGGAACTGCCTTCAGGAGTCATCTTTTGTGGAGATCGTCATAGTTCAGCTTGTCCCATCACCAGAAGATGGGACTTTTAATACTTGTTATATTTCTTTCTGCATGGGTAATTGGATGGAAAATTGAGATTCCTGAAGAACAGTTTTCTCATATGTAAAATGGGTATGGCAATGATTACTGCATAGAGTTGCTATGAAATAAAGTCTGTTAAGCTTTCAACACAGGTACTTTCTCATTGGGGATGTTTAGGAAATGCTAATTGTCCCTTCCTAAGTTTCCTGAAAACCAAATATATTCCTGAGTGACTAAATCATAGTTTACCCTTTTAAAAAAACATCTACAGTGTTTGAGAGGCTTCTCTATTTGTTGTGTTTGCTCATATATCACCTTCTATTTTTAAGTTCATTTTAAGGTGTCTTCTACTCCTACCAAAGTACTAAAACTTTAACAAGAAAAGTTGCTAATGACATTGCAATTATGAAATGTAGAGCTCTTCAGGGAACATATATGTTTTCACATGTTAGAATTCTTTGCTCTAGTCCCCACATTCTTTTGATTGTAATACTTGCCTTTCTTAACTTCTACAAAATTGCAATCATATGGTTTTCCTTCTGACTCTAAGATGCTTCATAAAAAAAATAGTTTACTTTATTTCCTATTTATTTTGCTGTGTGGTATTTCGAAGATCTTATTAAATCCATCTGTCATTCTATAATCTTTACTTTGTCACTCTTTACTAATGTATTTTATCATAGCATACCTATGCCAATGATTTCCAAGTCTGAATTTCTAAATAGATCGATGTTCTCAACTAAGGTGAAAAAAATGCATCTACAGCAAATTCACCCATACTGACATAACCACTGAGGCACCAGAACGTGTGTTCCAGGACCCTGTGTCAGAAAGTTTAGTGTGGCATTGTTTGCAATAGTTGAATATGAATGTAATTTCTAAAAAAGTCAATAAGAAAATGAAGAATTGCTGGTATACTCATTAAGTGGAAAACTGTTCAGTAGTTAGAATCCAGGAACTGTAAGCATATGCAACAACATGACTAAATCCCACAAGAATTATACTGAGTTTAAAAAAATGAATTACAAAATAACATTCAAAACGAATCTATTTTCTTTAGCAATACATACTTGGGAGGTAAAAGAAAAAGCATAAGCAGGACAACAATTACCATATAAGTCAGGATGTTGGTTTCCTCCAGGACAGCAGGAGTCTGGTGTAATAGACCAGGTACTGTGGTAGCTTCTGCAAACCCGCCATGTTCATTTCTTGACCTGGAAGGTGGTTACACAGTGGCTTGCTTTTTAATAATTCTTTAAACGGTACATTAATTTTTGTATACTTTTTTCTCTGTATCGTATATTAAACAATAAAATAGAAACAAAAAAGCAATACATATATCTTGACAAATTTATATGATACTGAAATACAAAAGCAAATGAAATTCCCCTGTGATTTCTGCCTTGACAACTAGAGGTAAACAATGTAAACAATTAATTTTATGAACTTGAATATCTTTATGTAAGTACATGACAATATAAATAACATGAAGGCATATATATATATGCGTATTTACTTGTTATTGCTACATGAAATTGTATATATATATACAGATTAACAAAACCTAAATATGTTCCATTATATGTTTGAACATGTATTCAAAGTGGCAGTATAATACTATGTTTCTGACTATAGTTTCCTCCAAAACCTGTACAGCCTCACAGAGGTTAAATTTACCTCTCTGTCTTCAGCTCCTTTTCCCATTTTCTCATGCTGTGCTGGCTACATTGGCCTCCCTGCTGTGTCTAGAACTTCCTAGGCGTACTTCCACCAAGTATTTTATTGTAAATTGCTCCACAGCCTGGAATGCCACTCTGCTCAGATACCTGCTTGTCTAACTATCTCACTTAACTTTAAGTTTCAGATTTCAGCTTCATGACAAGTCCCATCCACACCACTCTCTTTAACACTAGAACCTCTCCCATCACTGTGTTGCACTTCTGATTTCTTCAAATTTTTTGTGTCTGTTTTTCTTCTCTACTTTCTAATTTACTATATAATTACTTAGTATATTATGTATTATTTGGATTCTCCTACTTGAATGCAAACTCACAAGAGCTGGGATCTTTGTTTTATTCATGAATATCTCTCAGGCTCCTAGAATAGTCTCTAGCTCAGAGTAGATACTCAATAATGTTTGGTGAATGAATTAATACTCAGTTTTTAAAGAAAAATCAGAGGTTATGTTAAAGTTGGTGTGCTATAGCTTTCTTTTTTTGTTTACATCACAGATAGCTCTATATGTTGGCACTTATGATGTAATCTTTTCAGGTTTTCAAGACTATTGCTTTGATTGATGTGCTTTATTTATTTTTCCATTTGGGAACATTGTGTTTATTTCCTATCTCATTCCAAAAACGATTGCAATTAATATCCTTGTACCCATATTTTTAAATTCTTAAAATAGTGTTCTTGAAAGGTAAATTTTGTAAATCAAAAAGTACATATAATTTAAATTTTGATGCATACTAGGAAATTCCTTTCCAAAAAGTGTATATTAATTTATACTCCTACTGATTTTATAGATGTTTATTCTATTATAAACAACAATTTGTTTTTTATCTCTGCCTCCAACAAAGGGTCATAAATATACTATTTAGTGCTCTGGAAATTATGTCCTTCTGATGCTGGTTTTGCAAGATCAGGAGAAGGTAGTTCGATGTGGTAGAAAGAGAGAACTAGCTCTGGAGTCAAATACAACTGGGCTTCAATTCTGGATCTCTAATTTGCTAGATTATATTTGCTGGATTTCTTAAATTGCCTGAGCCACCATTCTGTGAGCTGTAAAATGAGGAAACGAAAACTTTACTATTATACCAAAGATATTTCAAAGTTTACAGAAGAAGTTTTGAACACAACTCATAACAGAATGCATGGCAAAATCAGTATATGGAAATGTATTATTTCCATGTTTGCCCTTTTTGCAGTAAAAGAGATCGTACTGTATTTACCAGATTCACTAAAAATGACTTTCTGATTGGGTGATCATTGCTTAGTAATTATTACTAACTCCCTTGTAATTATTACTACTCCCTTATCCCTGTTAAGCAAAAACCAGATTTGTTCTTAGGAAACCAATTCTCTTTTCCTGTGTGGCAGTCACGCATTTTGGATGGGAGTTAGCTTCACCTTTGACTCCGTAAGTACCCACAGATGGATGTGAGTAATAGACATAATTACTACTGTGGCTATAGTTACAGGCTCAAGAGTGAGCAACATCCAAGCCTAAGCCCATGTCCACACTTTATTTACAGCTTAGGGCCATCTTTGTCCAATCAAAGTCAGGCTGAGAACATTTATTTGATAGTTGTGGAAATCTACACTCTTGCTACAAAAGTGTAAATGGAGAAAAGCCGGAGCTGTAATCTGAAATGCTGAGAAACATTTTACAATGAAGAAAGTCAGCCTCAGCAGAAGCCAAAATAAACACATGCACGCATGCGCACACACACAAACACATACACTAAACCCTGTGTCCCAGCTCAGCTCTGTAGCTCCCCTAGAATTTCCTCTCCACTTTCATGCTTCCCCCGCCTGACATTCCACTACCAAACCTCACTCAAAGCTGTTTCCTTCCATGTAGTCCAATATTTCTTTCCTTGGAAACTCAAACAGCTTCCAAATTGGACAATGAGGATGTCTTTTTCCTTCAGGTGCTCCACTTAGCCAAGGCAAAGTTACTGCAGCATCTTTGCCTGTCCAATGGAAGGAAGCCAAAGGGAACTATCTGGAGAGCTGGTTTGGAATTACAAAGCACAGCATAAATGACCAAGAAGGTCACTTTACAAGTGACCTTCTCTTATATCCACTGTGAATAAAAAGCATAATAATAGAAGCTAAAATGTGTGGATTCTGTACAATACTCTCCTGTGCTCAGTATTCAAATGGCAATTTTACAACCACTATATGAAGTATTATTATTATCTCCAATTTACATTTAGGACAACTGACACTTAGACAGTTTAAATAACTTGCTCAAGGCCACACAGTGAAGACAGATAAAATGTCAGAGAAATTAGTGATTTGAACTTAAGAAAATCTCTTAATTATTTAGGGGATATTCAGAACTAAATGATTCAGTTGAATCTTTCTTTCATTTACAATGAGAGTAGCAACCAAGGGTAGTTATTTGCTCTATGGATATTTCCATCTTATATTTTTCTTAGATTTCAGGGACAGGCCATGTCTTTGGAACTGATATTACACACAGTATACAGGATCTGAAAGAAAGCATCTTTCAAAAATAAACGTGTCCATTCTTAGAATAAAGAGATTTCAGAAAGTTGATTGCAAGAAACTGTTGAGTAAGGAGTTGAAGTGAAAAATTAGACCAGGGAAAGGCTTCTCTGGAATCATATCTCTGCAGCATCTGTCTGAGGCTGGTTATTTATACAGAACTTTCCAGTCTATGTGGACATCCTTTGGTTGGCAAAGTGGTGTGAGAACAGGACTACACCGTATTTAATCTTTTATTCTTGCAAGTTTCTGGACTTAAGTAGTTAATACTTCTACTTTTAGATTCATCATGTCATTTAATCTTTAAAACAAACCTGTGTTGTATTTGGGAGCAAGTTTTTGTGCTTTTAAATGAGAATACAAAATTTCCAAAATCACTCAGTTATTGACTGAGAGGGAACCTAGGTTTTAGACCCAGGTCTTGTCACTTAGGATTAGAATTCTTTCCACTATGCCAAACTTCCTCAAAAATTAGGCAGACCTACAATTCAATAAAGATGCAGAATAGATATCTTCAAGTCAATACAAGTGATACTTGGGCTGTCTATAGTAATGAAGAATGTGTGGCTCAATTCTCCTACAATTTCATGTTGTGGTGAGGCTTACTCTGTTAACATTACCATTCATTTGGTCAATAAGGGTTTTCAATAATTTTTCTGTAAGAACTCTGCTAGCATTTATGCAAAAAGAGAAATTAAGTTGCATTTCATAATGGATAATAATCATAACCAGACTAATATGTACTCCCTAAGTGCAGTAGAACTCCTGCGGTAGGCTTCTTCTCTAAGAAAGGGTTGGCTGGTTTTCCAGACTATAAAATAGTGAACAAATATTTCTCTGAAATTACAATAGCCGAGACAATTTTCTTCGATTTTAGTGACCCTTGAGAAAGAAATGATGTGAAGAAACGTATTCATTGAATTGGATTCATTGAATTCAGTGGAAGAACTGAAAACTGTCTTTTTTTAAATTTGAGTATGAACTACTGGCAGTAATAACATGAGTAATATGTATTGATTATTTATCATGCTAAATGTTTTTGTATTTGTTTTTGTATTTTGTATTTGTTACAAGAAGATTTTAGGTTGTGAGTAAGCAAAGGCATGCCACATAGGTTTTCCATTTTCAAAATTATAAACTTAATGGAATCTCTTTTTCCTTCTTCACTCTGCCCTTTCCTAAAATGTAGCATAGAGTCTATTTCTATTATTTATAAATGGAATAGATTCATTCAACTTTTAGTGAAAATTTTGTATTGAGCTTCTCTAATGTGCCAGACTCTATGATGGATTATGGAATACAGCAGTTTTAAACATATTTTAAAACATCCCAGTACTCCTGAATCGTGTATTCTTGTGTTAAGAGAGGTTCTATGCCCTGAAACATGGGGAATAATGACCTGAAATACAAATATACCATACAACTGACTCAAAGGATACTTAATTAATATTCCTTCAGAAATAAACCTTAACTGCATTAGATTTGAAATCAAATGAGCCACACCCATTTTTGGTTTGCTCCTTTCCTCCGCATTGCATGACATCTCCTCTAGGCAGAATAACCCTGAAAGCCTCTGTAGGGTGAATATTTGCATAATGTCTTCCCTGTTTTTCTTCCTTACCTGATTATGAATATTTCTATTATTTCCATTATTGGTCTGTTAGAAATCATTCTCTTGATTTGAAATATATACGAGGAGAATTGTTTACATATTGTAATATTTAAGTTTATACAAGCCTTGTGAACACTGATTTCTGTGAGATTAAGAACTCACAAAACAGTAACAGCAACAAATCTCTCAGATTGTTGAGAAGTGTTTCTTTAAGCCACCCCAGGATTCTATCCTGTCTACTACTAAAAAAGGTACAGTGTGGAGCCTAGTAGCTTTGACAGTGATCACTGAATGACCAAAAGCATTTCTTGTTTTTAGAAAAGAATTCAGGCTTATTTTACTTTAACAAGTTTTCTTCTAGCATTTTAAACTAGTTGAAATGTAAATGTTATATTGATAAATTAAATTCTATGTATTCCTGTTGCAGAAATCTATATTTATCAAAATTTTTATTAGACAAGTAGCTGGATTGGAACTCTGGCATGTCTCTTTTGCTAGCACCTGTTTAAAATTTTTTTTTTTTAAACTTGGTCTGAAAAATAAACTGTTTTGATGAAGAAACCAATAATTTCCTTCTGCAAAGCAAATAATATGTTTCATAAAGTGAAAAATAATTTCTGAGGAAAAATAATTGAACTGACTCTTTTTCTAGTTAAGTAGTAACCTAGTCATTGAGCGAACTGCCAATCAAGAGTTTAAGGATATTAAAAAAGACATTCCTTTCTTTTTCTATAAACTATAACAAAAAATTTTAATCTTAACTGTATCAATAATTTTTCAAATTCTTTTCCCACAGATATCTCAACTAAGAGATAAATATTCTTTCAACAATTTGTCTTGGGACAACTGTATATTCATATGCAAGAGAATGAAGTTGAGCCCTACCTCATACCATATAGAAACATGAACTCAAAACTGTACATAGACTTAAATGTCAGAGCTAAAAATTGATAATTTTCCTATTTGTTGCTGAGTTGTATATGTTATTTATGGATACAAGTTTGTATTAGTGATATGCTTTGCAAACATTTCCTCCCATTTTGTGAGTCGTCTTTGTTGACAATGTCTTTGAAGTACAAAAAGTATTTAACTTCAGTGAAATCCAATTTTTTTATTTTGGCACTTGTGCTTTTGTGTTGTAGCTATGAAACCATTGCCTAAAGCAATATCATCAATATTTGCACTGTTGATATTAACGAGGTTTCTTTTTAAAATTAGACAGTAGGGATTGTGGCACAACTTTGTGAATTGTGAATTTAAGAAGGTAAATGTTATGGTATGTGATTTATATCACAATAAACATGTTTAAAAATTAGAGCAATTTGAATTGACTTGTTAAAGGTCTTTTATTTTGAAGAAAGATTCTAATAATATGTTGATGTGTGGCTATAAATAAATTGTCAAGACATTTTAACACTATTTTAACATGTGTAAAAATCATAATTGTAATATTAATATACCTTAGTCCATGCTTTGAGGATGTTTTATCTGAAGGCAGTTAATTATCCTTCAAGAAAGCAACCCACAACATCTTTATAAACAAATGACAGAAAAAAACTTTTTTCATAAATAAAAACAAATTATTTTACTAATCTCCCTGAAAACTTAGACAGCAAATTAGAAACTGGACTTTGCTGTATTGACAGTTATTCACTTCCAGTAGGATTTGCTACATTGAAAAAAAAGGAGTAAACTTTTCTAAGTAGACAGAACATTTTTTCACCTTTTGGGTTTTATATCTTAGAACAGTGGTCCCTAATCTTTTTGGCATCAGGGATCGGTTTTGTGGAAGACAGTTTTCCCACTGATGGGAGGGAGAGGTGATTATCAGGCATTAATCAGGCGTAAGACTCTCATAAGGCGCACACCACCTAGATCCCTTGCATGAGCAGTTCACAATAGGGTTCACACTTCTGCTGATCTGACATAGCTCGACTTGCCCCCTGCTTACCGCCTACTGTGTGACCTGGTTCCTAACAAGCCACAGACCCACACCTGTCCTCAGTCTGGGGGTTGGAGATCCCTGTCTTAGTGTATTCCTGACAAACATGTTCTTTTATCACCCTCAATTCATATATCTCTGAGATATCATCTTGTAAAGGAAGCACCAATCTCTTAAGGCAAGTAACCTAGTTTTCTACCAACAGACTCAGATGCACAACCTTCATATGTATTCTTCAATACTGAAGAGAACTTTGTCCCTATAGGAAATACACCTCTAGCTCATGATATTCCTTTTCTAAGAATTCTTCTCCCATCCAGGCTGACATATGGGAATAATGTGATCCCATCCTTTTGACGATAGGAGATTGTCATGGGATAGAAGTGCAACACTCTCCAAATGGATTCCATAGAGGATTCCAGTACAGTGTGTAATGTGATATTTCAAGATTAATGGAGTGTTCTATGGCAACACATGACACAGATTCTTAACCCAGGCTCACAAAGTATATTACCAGGTCTAAAGACCATCAGAGAAAAAAGAAAAAGAGATCTATAGTATTGGGCTACTGAAGAACCTTCTTTACTCCCAAATGCCTGATATTCATGGAATCCCTTCATTCCTTCTGGAAGTTTCTGTCCTTGAATACAAAAATCACTGATGAGAGACAGGAAGGGAGATCCTCTAGATATTCATTTCTTCAAAACTTTGTAATCTTCTGATGATGGTAACTTACTTAGCAGAATTTACTTTTACACTTCTGGGATCTAGGGGAGGCCAGAGTGAGAGGGATAGAAGAAGCTACAAGCAGAATATCGAGAGGGTTTTTTTTTTTAAATCTTACTTATTTTTATTTTGGGGGGTGTCTTTATTTTTGAGATGCAGAAAGGCTGGAAAAATTCAATGTGTTTATTTTGGACAAATGGGAGGAAAATCTTCACTGGAGCAGAAGTAAACATTATTCATATAATCTATAGGGCATTTATGCTAATAAAGGAATATAATGTCCATATATTTTTGAAAATATAATCACAGTTTGCTTCAAAATGCAAGAAGAAATAGGACTTTTTCAGGAAATAACCCTCTGAGAATTGGAACACTTTTGAAAATGCTAGTTACTCAAAATACCCTGATTCCAGTAATAAAATATGTTCGTTTAATTACGTCAGCTATTTCTAAAAGTATACTTTGACAATTGAGAAACCAAAAATTGGACATCATTAACCTTGAGTGCCTGAGGGCATAAGTTATTTATGCTTAGTATAAAACAATTGAATCCAAGTCTATACACTCGGGAACAATTATAGAGCAAGCTGTTTATTTTCCATATCCTATGATGTCTTTTGGGAAAACCATGATTTCCATCTGAAATAAAAAAAAAACAAATTCCTCTCTAGATGTTTTTGGTCACCTAGTTTCATCTTTAATCCCACTTTTTCTTCACTGCCTCTACCTACCACATGCTCACCTCCATTCATTATCTGAAACTAATAAATTATTTTCAGTCAGAAACTGAGTATTTGATGCAGCCTTTTTTTCACCTGATTTTTGTTTTGCTTTTTTCTTATCTTGGTCTCTTCCATATTGTGTCATTTCAATTCAATTGATAGTCTAAAGAGCTACTATATTCTGTGCCAGGCAATGTGTTAGGTGTTGAGAACATTAAGATGGAGAAATAGGTCTTTCTCCTTAAGAAACTCACTATTTAATTGGAGAAATAATATGTCAACAGGCAAGGGGCACACATAAAAAATGCTGCTTCATCACAATTGTTGGGTGAGTGCAGATAACATATGACCTGAGTTCTCAGGGATGAATAAGAGTAAACCATGTGGGGCAAATCTCTGCACCATTATCTATACTTTTATTCTTCCACGACAGTGGAATTGTATCTAAGGCATAGTTGCTCAGTCAAGTTTATAAGCCTCAGCTACCTGGAAAGTGATATAATCTTGTAATTAAACTCCTGACAAAGGAAAATGAGAAGTCATTTGTGTCACTTCCAAGTATGGCCCATGAAACTTGGAAGTAAAGAAACTCCTCACTTAACATTGTTGACAGAGTCTTGTGAACTGTGACTTAAAAGGAAACGATGTATAAGAAAACCAATTTTACATATCCTGATTGATATAAAGAAAATATAAGTTTATATGGCAAATTTCTGGTCACAAAAATGTTGCCAAACTTCTTAAGAAAGATCAAAATACTTCTAATATTAAACATTGAATTAAATATGAGCTACACATAAATCTAAGAAAAATTAGTACAAACAAGTGAGATAATTACTTATCCAATGACTCCAGTTCAGGGTGGCAGATGGAAGGAACCTATATCAGCAGTTCAGGGCCCAAGGTAGGAACTAGAGCTAGCCAGGATGCCAGCCAATGGCAGGGTTCATTCATACACATACCCACACTCATGGTAACTATGTAGACACGGCAATAATCCTGATGTGCACATCTACGGGATGTGAAAGAAAACCAGACTGCCCAGAGAAAACTCATGCAGACATGGAGATTGGGGAGACTGTGCAAACTGAGCACTGACAGTGGCTCCAGCCAGGAATGGATTCATTTTTTTCGTCAATGTTGTAACAAAATTGAACAAAATGATGTTATTCGAGGACCTGCTATGCACTCTTCCAAAACTTTTATCTCATGTGGACCAGAACAGTAACTATGACAGCAACCTTGGAAGCTATGTGCTGATGGCAGAGACACTTGTGCAGAGAGAAGCCTCAAGAAAAACTTCAATTGTGTTGGAGTCTCTACATTATAATTTTGGATCTATTTCTTCTGGTAGTTACATCTTGTAAAACTGATACACTATACTATGGGATTAGGAAAGGCATTCCTGTGTAAGAGTATACCTCAAGTAACTAATTATTACTTGGGCAGGAAATAAGAAGGGAATATTGGAAAGAGTTCAGGTTGAATTGAGAGAAAGTCCAGATAGCATGACAGACCATATTGATCCTGAAGAGATGACAAATTTTTACATTAAGAAATGTGATGAAAATGCAAGAGTTGAGAAAACAGAGTGATAATGGCTTAGATTTGACTGGATATGTATTGGAGGGTATTAGAGAAGGATGGAGAAGACAGTTTAAAAAGTACTGTGGGCTAGGCTCAGTGGCTCAGCCTGCAATCCCAGTGCTTTGGGAGGCCAAAGTGAGTGAATTGCCTGAGCCCATGGGTTCAAGACCCACCTGGGCAACTTGGCAAGACCTCATCTCTACAATAAATCAAAAATTAGCCGGGTGTGGTAGCGCGTGCCTGTAGTTCCAGCTACTTGGAGGGCTGAGGTGGAAGGATCACCAGAGCCCAGCAGGTTGAGGCAGCAGTGGCCGGGAGTGTGCCACTGCATTCTAGTCTGGGTGACGGAGTGAGACTCCAACTCAAAAAGAAAAAAAAAAATTAAAAAGTACTGTGGAAACTGAGGTGAGAATTGCTGAAAGTCTAAAATGTTGTGTTTGAGAAAAGGGTTCTGGTATTGGATGTTTGCAGTTAGATTCTTGGTTGTACTATGTACTAGATGAATAGCATTCTATAAAATAAAGATTATTTGGAACCTATTTTATAAGATTAATATGAGAATTAAATGTGATATTCTACATAAAGGATTATGCACAGCTCTGACAAATAGTCAGCATGACTACTGCTACTAACATGATACTATTATTTTTAAGATAGCAATGATAGATAGGAGTACATTTTGAAATAATTTTTACCTGGTAGAATTCACAGGATTGGAAACAAGTTGGATGTGTAGAGTGAGAGAGACAGAGTCAGCAGTTCTTCCCAGATTTCTAACTTAAGGATCAAAACATATTTTGGAGTCATTTTAAATGATCAAAAAAAAAAAAAAAAAAAAAAAGGAGAGGAGTGGGGAGGGAGAGAAAAACAGGAAGAGAGACAAATAGATAGAGTGGGGTGATAAGAGTGGTGAAACTTAATTCCTTCAATTTTAAACATGTTGCATTTGTAGATCATCTAAGAGAAAATATCCAGTGGGGATTGAATATGTTGTTCTAGCATCTTTGAAAGTGGAGGATTTAGGAGCATTGCCACTAAAGGATAGTGATTCCAGAGTTATTCATTATTTTTCATTGTATGCTGCTTTTGACTGTATTTTATAGGTACACCAGCTTTCAAAACTTTCAGTGGATAATAATAGAAGTTTTTTTTCATTGTTGTATTCTTTTTCATCAACAGTTTATTACTGATTTCCTCACTAGTCAGTAGTTTTTTCTGTACAGGTTATAGCCCCGCTATCTTCTAGTGCTTTGGGTTCTCCTGCATCAAAGTTGAAGGTAAATGAGACACTGGAATTGGCAAAGCCACATCTTAACTGCATTGACCTGGGTGTAAATTTATCTACTCATATTCCATGGTTGGTTACAGCTTACAGAGCCTTAGTTAGATGCAAGGAATTGGAGATTTGTTTCCTGAATACACAATACCTCAGCATGAACTCTGTATTTTGGAAGGCAGAAGTGTGTCACACATTTTGGAAGATAATTTGTTATCTCTACTGCAGTTTTCCTCTTTGGGCAACAAAATATGCTGCTTACTCTTATTCTCACCCATAGAACTAGTTTATCTATCTTAAAAAGAGACAATTCGGCCAGGCACGGTGGCTCAAGCCTCTTTTGGGAGGCTGAGGTAAGAGAATTGCCTGAACCCACAGGTTCAAGAGAAGCCCGGGCAACTTGACAAGACCTCAACTCTAAAATACATTAAAAAAATTAGCTGGGTGTGGTAGCACGTGCCTGTATTTCCAGCTACCTGGAAGGCTGAAGCGATGCTGGAGTGCATTGAGCGTGGCACTACTTTCCAGCCTGGGTGACAGAGTGAGACTCCAACGCAAAAAAAAAAAAAAAAGAGAGAGACAACTCAAAATTCCTTCAGATTTCTTTGTCACCTGATCTCCAGATGATGTGTGCAGTCTTTCTGGTTATAGTTGTAATCTTTCAACTAAAATACCGTATATTACCTTACCCTTTACATACACATCTACAACAAAGATGGAGAAGAAACAACTTTCACTTAGAAATTTGGACTAATGAAAAATATAATATAGTATGACACAATCTTCTGGAGAAGGCACTTTGAAGACCAAGCACCTGGAAGGAAGGAAGTTCCTTGCTTTTGTAGTCTGAGTGAGTCTCTCCTCTGTACAGTCATTCATGCTGCTGGTTCTGCCATCTGGAAAGTTCTTCCTTATCCATTATTCTTCTTGGGACTTATGAAGTGGGCTGTATGTAGTATGACCTTTGCCTCTTTATTTGTGGGATGCTTTCTGCCTGGAAAATTTGTGTAATTTATTTTACAACCACATCCCCTTCCAGACCAGACTCATAGCTTCTCTCTTGACAACTGCTCCACCCTCAACAAAGGGGTCTTGATCTATTTGTTCTTTGTGCCTGGAACCATACTCAAGTTCTTCACCAGACACAAGTCTCTAGTCTGACTTCTATATTTGCAAACTCATTCTTATGCCTTCCTCCACAATACACCTCGGTGAGGTATTTATCTAGAGGTCATCTGAAATGACAGACTTATGTAGTGTGCTGGTCAGTTTTTGTTGTTGTTGTTGTTAACAAACCCTTGTATTCAGGGGTGACTTTCAATAGATCGCAGCGAGGGTACTGCTCTGCTATGTATAAAACCCTGGCCCAGAAGCAGATCGTCTACAAATGGTTTAGCACCAAGTTCCCCACAAATGTGCGGTGTGTGATGGGCAAGGTGGTCAGTTTTATATGTCAAGTGGACCAGCAGTCAATCAAACTTCAATCTAGGTGTTGTTATAAAGGGATTTTTTAGACGTTATTCACACTTTAAGTAAATAAGGTTATTGCAGATAATCTGGATGGTTAGAGCAGAACTGAGGCTTCCCTGAAAAAGAAAAAATTCTGTCTATGAACTGCAACTTCAACCCTTGCTCACAAATTCCAACCTGCCATTACTGAAGGACAGGTCTGTGTATTTTGGACTTGCCACATCAGCCCCCACAGTCAGGTAAGCTAATTCATTGCAGTGCATCTCTTAATATTCATATTCTACTGGGTTTTTTTCCTCTGGCAGAACCTTGACTATTATAGGTGGAAAGGAATTATTCTTAGTCTGATTATTGCTGCAGAGCTGATATCCTCTATTTAAGTGACTTTATGACTCAAAGCTTTATTTCCTTCATTTTATCTCTTACAGTTTGAGATGTACTAGTAGCACAATTTAGATTATATATTCCTGCATAACAAAATACTGAAAAGTGTAATGCCTTTAAAAAGTAATTTTATTTTGCTCAGGGTTTTATGGGCCAGAAATTCCTGAAGGGCTGAACTGGCTGTTCTGTCTCTTTTACAGGTAGTATTAACAGAGGTGTCTGACACTGAGAAATGTACTTATAGAGTGGCTTCTCCACTTATGTAACTGATATCTTGGTGCTCCATTCTCTCTCTCTTCCCATATCATAGCTCAACCTATGTGTCTTCTTATGTGGACTGGACTTCTGATGACTTAGCATCCTCAGGGTAGTTGCACTTCTTATATGGCTGCAACTATTAACAGAAAAAGCTGTCAAGTCATTTAGGCCATGCCAAAAATAGCACAGAGTCACTTCTGCCATATTTTATTGGGCAAAGCTGTCTCTAGATCCATCAGATTCAAGATGGTGGTAAAACAATCTCCTCCTCCTCATCAAGAGTAGCAAAGTCATATCATAGAACAATATATGGGATGGGTGATATTGTTTTGGATATCTTTGGAAAATATAATTTTCCATATTTGCTTTTCCACACTTACAAGTTGCAAGATATCAAACTCAGATTTTTGAAATTCATTTTTTTCTTTAAACATAACTCTGTCTCATATCATGGTATTTATAATTGTAGCACCCAACTCAAACTACTAACAAAATGGTTTTCCATTTCTTCCCCACAAGCCATTATCTCTAAATTGGCATCTTTATGTCAACATGAAAAGGATAAGCTATTCATTGAATGTCAGTGGGACCATAGGCTCTTCATTAAAAAAAATGATGAAATTTGATGTAATTATCTCATACCACACTTATACCACACACAAAGTTCACAAAACTTGAAAATTAATAAAAGAAAAATTAGAAAATTAGCTCTATTACTAGTAGAATAAGAAGGGTGTAAGTAAAGCACAAATTATAAAAGCAAAAATATTAGATTAGACTCCATTAAATTTAGCAAAATAAAAAATATATGAGAAAAATAAACAGAAAGATACATGACTTAAGAGATCTGTGACAAACTGGAAGAAAGGGTTTGTTTCTGAAATTTGTTTATATATCAATGGAAAAAGAGATTAATGACTAAAAGATAATTGGGAGAAATATAGAACTAGGCAAATTTTTTTTAAAAAGCATACATATTTTCTCTTATAACAAAGGAAATTATAAAATGAAAGCATTCCACATGTATATTAATGAAACAAAAAAGTGGGACAGTATAGAGTGTTAGAAAGAATTAGTAATAAATGGCAAATTCCAATCCACTGGTGAAAGTTTTATTTCACATACTTATCTTATAAAATAACTTAATAGTCTTTACTAAAAATAGAAATATTTGTTCACTAGATCTAGCAATTTCTGTTATATATATTAAAATACTTTTTCATAAATATTTACAAAGATAGGGCTATTTTGACAATACAAAGAAGAAATGAATCTCAAAAATAAACTGTGGAATAAAAAAGTATTAAAACAGAAAATAATATTAAAAGTGTTATTAATAAATACATATACATGTGTAGGCAATGAAATGTCTGGTTTTATATTAAGGCTCCAGAACTTATTGTCTGAGTTACCTTGTGAAATTTATTTAAATTCTCTGTTCCTTAATGTTCTCATCTAAATCAGTTGTTTTGATCATTGCATGAGCTAATATGTGAAAAGCACTTTGAAGAATCCCTGCCATAGAGAAGATATTTAAGAAACATAAAGAAGCAATTGCTCTTTTATCTTTCTCCTTTTTCTTCTCTGTCTCTTTTTCTTTCTCATGGTCTTTCTTTTTGTTCTTCTTATTAAAATATGGACTAAAGAATATGTTCCAATTTATGACAGTGTTTCTCTATGAAGATGAAGTTGGGACCAGAAATAAAGCATAGAAAGGACTTGAACTTTGTCAGTAATATTTTATTTCATTTATTTAAATATGCAAAACAAAGATAGAAACTATTAATATTAACCCATTCTATGTAGTGGGCACAATAATATTTTTATACTATCCTCTGAACTTGTTTGTAGAAAACTACCTCAAAACATGATAAAAGTCTGAAAATTTTCATTGTATTTTGCACATTAGCCTTCCTCTACAATAGTGGTTAAATAGTTAAGATGATAGGCTTAAGCAAATAACTAATAACAATTTTAAAAACAAAGTATCCATATTTCCTATCATCCATGTGAACAGAGTTGATTGTGAGTCTGTGAATATGGCATTGCAAATGGTATTGTACATGTTCTATTGAAGCAAGTTTGAGAGTGTCCTGTCAAGCTTGAAAATGGAAAGGATCGGAAGTTAGTATTTTTAGAAAAACAATGTAATGTTTGCTCCCTATTATCCTTTGAAAAATTAAAATAGCATGGAGAGAGATACTTGCTCACATCAGCAAGAAAGGCAGAGCCAGACCAGCTGGACCTGTCAGTCGTGCCAAGAACATTTATTTATTAATATTCTACTTAGTGAACTTTCCTTACGACAGAGGTGATTCCATTCTGGAATTTAAGACACAGCCCTGATTTTATAAATTTTGTTCCATTTTCTCTGTAAATACAATTTTCTCAGACTTGTTAAATTTGTTGCCTCAAATTTTAGTTTTAAAACCATCAACGAAGTGTCTATCATGCACTTTAAAATAGCAAAATGGTTTATTAAGATTATATTGTAAGCTGATTGTTTTCTCCGTCCTTAGAAACAAATTTTGATGGGATTACTCTTTTGAAAGAGTAAATTATATTGCTCATCCTTTGAAAGAATATAGTCCCCATTCTCTCCTTCAGTGTTACCTCACTTTATGTCTTAGGGTGATCCTGAGGCAATTGAAGTCCTTTTACTGTTTGCAAGAATAGAAAATTAATGAATGGTATAAATGGTACCAGTGTTTCTCTAGTAGCAGGGGTGTGTGGGGGCTGGGTTTATTTTCATTTGCATTCCTCACAACTTTTATTATAAAGCACTTGGTCAACTATAATATTGTGCACTAAGTCCATCAACCAAAAAGAAGTTTAGCCTGATAGAGTAAGAAATTAATAACAATGTCTAATATTCTTTGTGTAGTGGTTTTTCAAACCAATGAAGCCAGTACTTAGAAAAGAAACCGAGAGCAGAGACTATGTCATATTTTATGAGTTAAAACTTTAGGTGGAAAAATATAATTTTTTAAAACTAAAAATGAGAGCAGTAATTTGAGCCATGAGGTTTATATAGAATAAGTAAAGCTTATACAATGATATCAAGCGATAGGGAGAAAATAAATGAGAGTCATGAAAATAATATTGGCTCTAAAATGTCTAAGAGCCCCAAACTATTTAATTCTCTTTTATGTTTATCTTTAAAAGACATTTAAGAAGAGATTTTGGCAAAAGGTAACCATGTTAAAGTAATAAAGTTACATAAAAAATAGGAAACTTATTTTAAGGAAAATGCACATAAATCTTGAGGTTTATTCAAATGAGATAAAAGCTTAACAGTGAAAGAATCAATGTAGTTTAAAAAATTTATGTCTTGAAGTAGGTAAAAAATAACTATGCTAGTGGAAAAAAACCAAAAAACCTCCAGAAAATAGTGAAATAAATACAGTATAATGCGAAAAAAACTTCCACATTCTGGAGACCAGTGGAAGTATCAATATTTAAAACCAAAATACTAACACAAAAACTCTCCAAAAATTAAAATTTATTAAGCATTGCATAATTACTAGAGTAGAAATTACCCAGTATTTATATTTATTTAATCCTTTTTGTTACAAAAATAGCATTTTATTTTTATTTTAGATCTACTGAGGATTACAGCATAGGCCATAAACTCAGTTGAAGGCTGCAAATTGAAAATAAAGTAGAGAAGAGTCTAGTTAGGTTTTGAGGCCTCTAACTGGTTAGAACTGATTAATTTGTATAAGACTAATCATCTTGCTTGGTAAAGTGATAAACAAAAGTTGACTCACCATTCCTGAATTGATATTTGGTAATGCAAGGTTGGAGGGGGTAAAGGTTTCCTGCCCTAGCTGATGAGGAAAACCAGCAGAGTTAGAGGAGTTACTTTATGGCAACATCAATTGTCTTCTTTCTCCTTTAAGAGAAATCATATTTTATTTGGAGGAACTGAGAGCTACTGGCTTCAGCATAAGGCTTCAGGTGAAATTAAATCCTTGAAAGGAGACAACTCCCATAATTGCTAAGTAGAGGTGAGGTCAGGAGTGAAGGTACAAAATAGAGGTGCTATACATACTGACAGTGGAGAACAGAGGAAGAATGAACACAAAGACCATAAATATTATATCTAGTGGAAATGGATATAAAAATCAGTGTGAGTTATTTTGTGAGTCTTTGACTCTGCACACAATTCAACTCCAGCAAAATAACTTTGACTGCGACTTTAACACTGTGGGCTGGACCTCAGATTGCTTTAAGGAACTCTAAAGTAAGGGGCACAAACTAAAACTACCTTAGGGGCTAGAGTAGGTTAAAAAAATGAAATAGACTAGATGTAAAAGAGTGGAGAGTAGGGAGGATTATAGCAAATTTAGAATAGAGTGATACTCTCTAAACAGAATACCTTCTACTCTTGACACAATAGCTACCAAGAGGTGATGTTGGCTTAAAGGTACTAATAGTCTTCCCTTCCCTCCTCTTTCCTCCCCTTCTCTCCCCTCCGTTCTCTTCTTTTCTTCTTTCTCTTCTCCCTTCTCTCTCCCTTCCCTCTACTTCTTCCTCCTCTCTTCCCATCCATTCCTTCCCCTTTCTCCACCCCTACCCTCTCCTACTTTTCCCTCTTTTTCTCTTCTCTTTCTTTTTGTTTGCATCTTTTTTTCATGAAAGTCAGAAAGACATTATATGCAATCATCCAATTTCCAATGCTGCCAGCTAACTATAGGAGAAGAAACATGGAAGGACCGTATAAAAACATCTATGTAGGGGTAAATGGACTGCCATTTTCACACATTGGGCTAAATAGTTTTATTCGTTTTGGATCAAGGCCAACCCAAAACACTGCTGGTAAGCTACTTGTTGCATTAAGACAGGCAAATGTTAATGAAATGGAATTGAAACTGTCCATAGTTGCTAATTTCTCTCTATATTCTCTGATGGCAGATTTAGGGAATGGTACTTATGGTGGGCACATCTGTTAATGATGTTTTACTCCACTGACTATTAAAAGAGCATGGTCTTTTGTTTTCACTATTATTTAATGTAGTGTGTGGTTCTACATAGGGAATTGTCACAGATATATGATTAAGAGAATGAGGAAATTATTCAGAGGTTCTTCAAAGATTTCCTAGGAATAACAACAATTGTGACAAAGTTGTCTTTTGCAAGGGCCATTGTGGAAACCCTGCTGTCTGAAGCATATGGAGTTATACTGCACAGAATCAAAGATATTAAATTGCTAAGAATCCTGCCGGTCCCCTAGGGTATGGCCTAGATAAAGCAATGGTTAGTTTTCATCTTTAATTTAAATACTTCCAAGACATGGTGAAGTTTATTATTAAAATCTTCATTGTGCTCAATCTGTTTTAAACTATATGTTTAAGAAAGTTGGTTACTCTAAATGTGAAGATATCATTCTTTTCATTTATGAATGTCCTTTGAAATTGTCACCCTATAACTCATCTTATTTTATGGAAAATAATTAATCATATTCTCAGTCATTAGATATCTGCTTCATGTCCAGAAGTGCAAAGAGCTTTATAATGTAAATTAGTAAGTTTGCTCTTCTCAGACCTAGTTTTTGTCATCTTTTTAGGATCTCTCAGTCTAGGACAGAACATAGAACATCTAGAGACTTAGCGGATCTTTATCAAATTGAATTAATTAAAACTTAGTTTGTGTAGTAGTCAGATGCTACCAGGAGCCATGTGAATCCTAAGGCAGATCAGAGATGAAACAGAAATAAAGATACTTATCATCTTTTTTAGATAAATGGTGTTTATAGCAATTAAACAATGATAAGCATATTCAATATTTTTGAATACTGAAATTTCATGGTTTCTGTTTTTGACTTCTGCATTACACCATTTAGAAAAAGGAAATATGTTCTATTTTATAGATTTGGGGAAAGGGACACGTCCATGGTGATGAAGCACTACATTTGTTGTTGTTGTTTATGTTGAACAGTTCTTCCATTGTAAACCTGACTTTTTACTGTGTCCTTTAAATAAGAATATAGTAAAAAATAAATATATATATATACATACATACATATACATACATACTGATAGCTTCATATATATATACATATGTATGTGTATATATATATGAAACTATCCAAAAAATATGGATTCTGGTCCTTGCTTTATTATGCACTAATAAAGTGACCTGGCTACTCAGGTACCCTTCTGAGAGTGAATTTCTTAGCAGCCTAAAAAAGTAATGTGTATAATTTCTGTGTTTAAAATGGCTGGGATTTGGGTCAAATAAGATAGCTGATGCAGAAGTGTTTTTACTATGCAAGTATAGGTTGTACTGCTCCTCCACAGCCATATCATAAATATAATTGTGCAGATTTTAGGAATATTGGTAATATTAACAATCTCTGAGCATAGGCAGGAGACAGTCACAATAGATTAGGTCATGTTGTACACAAACACACTCCAAATCTCTGCTAGAACAAAAAGTTTTTATTCTTTGCTTATAATATGCCCATTGCAAGTCACTGGGATTATCTTCTGCATTATATTCCCTCTAGGACTGAGGCTGATAAAAAAAAAGTCACTACCTGGTCGCATGCGGTGGCTCAGGCCTGTAATCCCTGCACTTTGGGAGGCTGAGGCAAGAGAATTGCCTGAGCCCATGGGTTTGAGACCAGCCAGGGCAGCGTGATGAGATCTCGTCTCTACAATGAATCAAAAAATTAACCGGTTGTGGTAGTGCACACCTGTAGTTCCAGCTACTTGCAAGGCTGAGACTGAAGGGTTGCCAGAGTGCAGCAGGTTGATGCTAGGGTGGCTGTGAGTGTGCTGCTGCACTCCAGCCTGGGTGACAGAGTGAGACTCCAACTCAAAAAAAAATAATAAAAATAAGCCACTACCTAGAATATTGCCTCTATGGTAAGGCAAGAGTATTTTGCACAGATTAGAAATTGAATGCTCACAGTTCACAGGGACTGAATTCGTTTGCTAGGACTGCCATAACAAAGAACAGAAATTTATTTTCTCACACTGCTTCAGGCTGGCAGTCCAAGATCAAAATGTTGTCAAGGTTTCTGGGGCTTCTCTCCTTGGGTTGTAGATGGCTGTGTTCTCCCTGTATCTTCAAATCTTTTCTCCATGAGTATCTGTGCCCTAATCGCCTCTTTTTATGTGGACATCAGTCATATTGGATTAGGGCCAACTGTGATGGCCTTATTTTAATGCAATCACCTCTTTAAAGACCTTATCTACAAATATATCATAGTAAGGTACTAGGGGCTAAGACTGAACTGTGGTGAGATACGATTCAGTCCATAAAATGACAGAAGCTAAGTAGGTGAGCAGCTTCAATAACTACTACAATGATCCTTTGTCACTGTTGTGTTAAAGTTATCTGATATGTAGTTGGTGCTTAAAACAAACAAACATAAATTGCTGAAAATTATTTCCTTTTTTCCCCCTCCAATGGTCTGTTTCTATAATTCTGTTATAAATGAACTTCTATGTACTCCTTTCTAGGTATAAAACTTAAGGTCTCTAGGCATGTTTTCAGTAAATCACATACCACTGAAAATTTTTTTAAAAATTTCAAAAAGAGTAAAAGCACAGAAACCATCAGTCAATCAGTTTTACAGGGCTAGTATCTTATCTGGCTCATTAGAACATGAGTTTGCTCATGTTCTCAACTTAAAATGAAATGAACTTGCTCAACTTCAAATGAAATGCAATTTCCTCAGTGAGGTTAGTTCTAGAGAAAGTAGCAGGGAGCAATTCTGTAGGACAATGTATTCTCCCAGTATACTATCTCAAATGTTAACATAATGTTACATGAGATAGAGGGTGTTAAAGTACAATTTTTTAAATCTACATGGATAACTTTGTTGATAATTTGTGCCATCCTTCAAGAAAATCAGAAACTTCAGGGAATTTCTTTAAATATATCAATGCAATAGGATCATTACCTTATCTGTGGCTCATTTACAATGTAATCTTATCTTTGCTCCAGTCATCAGATGGTAGAAATAGGTATTGATCAGTTGTTTTATCAGTGGAATAAGAATTTCAATTTAATAGCTGTATAATAACAGTATAATAGCAAAGACTGGAAACAAGACATGTTCATTATTTCACACATAGGACAAATAGTTTTGACTTTCTTTTAGTATTAATTTCCATATGATTTTATTATTATAATCTCATCATTATAAATAAGCTATAGTGTGTAGTGTGAGGATAACTGAGTTTTAAAAAAAATATAAAAGAATGGCTAATTTAAACAGTCTTGTAGTCAAGAGCTCTATTAGATTATTTTATTTGAAATAGTAGTTTTAATTTTATTATTTCTTGATGTGCATTTTCAAAGCAGCAAAGTTGTCCCAAGAAAGGAAATGTTCTTTATTTCTATAAAGCTGAATGTAATTTCTATCTCAAGATCACATTCTGCATGCTGGCAGAAAAAGTAATCTAGTAAATGTCAACTTTTATAAGTCACTTCTGGGTCTTGTAAATCATTTCAGGTTCAAACTAAGTCAAATCTGGAATCCCCAGAAGGCATGAAGAAATTTCACCTGCCCTGGTCAGTCATTTGGAGACATCAGGGGACTTGCG
This sequence comes from Carlito syrichta, assembly GCF_000164805.1. Lineage (NCBI taxonomy): Eukaryota > Metazoa > Chordata > Mammalia > Primates > Tarsiidae > Carlito > Carlito syrichta. The sequence goes on along the minus strand of NW_007257995.1, from coordinate 191,669 downwards.
ACTTTCATCAAGCCTTTTTTTCCTCTTCAGGACTCACATAGACTTCTCTCCTCTATTCAAAGGACAGATGTCAGAGTTAGGGTTATCCTAAGGCTACAGCTACCTTCCTGAATTCTGCTGTTACTATGTTGCAGAGTTCCTCCTGAGTGCAGGCTGCACTACACAAAAGACTTTTCCACATGACATGATAGTGCCTGGGCCTTAACCCAGGAAGCAAGGCAAAAGTTCTCTATTCTCTCAGATACATCCGTACATTCAAAGGGATTCTAGACTAGACTTTGGTTTTGGGTGGAGGTCAGGGTGTATGAATCTCAACTATGTTCAAATTTCTTTTGACTGCTTTTGCAACTCATTTCTCCCTCTCCTTAAATAATCTTATCTAGACTTAGAATGGGACTGGATAGACAAGTCTAGTAAAACCAATACATCTCTCATTTTTTGGTGTCTTCCATAAATTGAGGCTCTAGAATATAAATGTAAAAACATGATGTCATTATTTTCCAGTTATGCTTTATTGTCCCTTCCTGGGGACAGTGGCTGTCTCAGAATGAATGGAAGGTAGAAGGATTGCAAAGGAAAAAATAATATTGAAATATCATTTCTTTACTCATTTACAGTTTAGAAATTGGAGAGAGTATTTGTTCTGGATTTGGTAGAAAGAATTTTGTGCTAGAAGGATTACGGGATTCAGAGTTGGGTGACTGCATTTGGATTAGCCTCTTCTAAAATTCTTTGTCACATTTTCCAATATTTGAACGTACTGAAAGATTTCAAAAATATTTACCTTTAGGATTACACACAAAGTATTAACAATGTTTGATATATAATCTTTGGGCAATATATGGTAGCTATCATTATTAGCACCAGAACTGTCTGTTGTACAAAGTAACTCTTAATATTTCTTTCTATTTATCATCTGCATTGACTTCTATATACATAACTTGAAAAGGCTATTCTAATGTCCTCATTTCACTGTTTTAAAGTCTATGTTTTTTATTATCATGGATCAGGCAGAGTTAAGTAGATTTCCTTGAACTCAATTTCTTTTACATCAATTTTTTTCTCTTATTCTCATTTCACTTTCTGAAAGCTATCCTCTTATGGTCTAGGACAGTTAAGAAGATTTCAAAAGCCCAATTTTCTTTTTATCAACAGAGTAGTACATGTGAATTCTATAGTAGTGTTCTTTCATCATACCATTTTGTTTTAATTCTTTCCTTTCCTGCTTGGTGTAAAATACTTTCCACAAATGATTTTGCATGGAATTTGAAAATAGGCTTTTCTCTGGTTGAAATGGTAGCAAACAGGAGATAAAAGCTAAACTGAAATAAGGTGATATAGGATCCGGTCTCTGCATTGTCACATTAGTTGTCTATTTGGGCAAGTCGTTTCTCCTCTTTAAACCTTTATCATCTCATCTATTAAATAATTAAGTTGAATTAGGCTATTTTCAAGGGTTTTCTTGTAGATTCAAATTGTGTTCCCTTCAATCTGTAGTTAGGAAACTCAAAGTTAACAGTTATTAACCACCTCTGTTTTAGACATGATCATATCATATTATTTCATATATGCTACCTCATTTAATGTTCACCGTAAGATATAGATGGCATCAGCTGCATTTTAGAGATTAGGAAACTAAAGATCAGAGGAGTTGAGTGATATGCACAGGGTCCTATAACCAGTAAGTAGTAGAGTTTTACATTGAAGCCAGGTCTTTCTGTCTCCAAATGTTTTTGTTTTTATTTTAGTACTTCTAACAAATGTCAGAAGATGAAGTACAATGTCTGGGTCCATCATGCAAAGTGCATAAGTGATAGTTCCTAAAAAATAATTGTAGTGTTAACTAAATAATTTATATATTTTTATTTTTTATGAGATATAAACTCCTATCAGTGACATAATTGTATTTTGATTGAATTATCAAATTACATTCTATGACAACTTGTCCTTGAGAGCCCAATTCTTTCTTTCTTTCTTTCTTTCTTTCTTTCTTTCTTTTTCTTTCTTTCTTTCTTTCCTTCCTTCTTTCTTTTGTTCTTTTTTTCGTTCTTCCTCTCTTCCTTTCTCTCTCACTCTCTTTTTCTCTATCTCTCCTCCACCCCCTCTCTCTTCTCTCTCACTAGGATCTTACTCTGTCACTCAGGCTGGAATGCAGTGGCACACTCAGCTCACTACAGCCTCTACCTCCTGGGCTCAGGTAATCCTTCTACTTCCGCCTCTGAGTAGCTGGAACTATGGGGGTGCGCCACCATGCTAGCTAATTTTTTTTTTTAATAGAGACAAGGTCACTATGTTTTCTAGGCTGGTCTTGAACTCCTGGGCTCAAGTAATTCTCTCACTTCAACTTCCCAAAGAGCTGGGATTACAGGTGTGGGCCACCGCATTCAACCTCCAATTTTATTTACTAATAATAAACTATACTTAAGAATGTTTGATGAAACCAAAAGTAAGTATAAACTATTTGTTAATACTAAGCTATGTGCTTGGGGGTGAAGTTGAAAGCTGGTGCAGGAAACATTAAGAAATGAGAGAAATATGAGAGAGTGCAATACCATACCTCTTTAGTCTGCAGAAGATGGACTTCATTAAAAATGCTCTGGTCAGGTAGGCTGTATGTTCATGTACCAATAAGTTGTTCTTCTCTAGCTTATACTAATATCTTATTTCATGTTGGCTTTCATTCTTCAAGAGAAGAAATGGAGGTCCTTCTTGTTAAATCTTCTTGATGTACAAGAGAAGTTAAAGAAGGGATATTTGGAACGTAAATAACAACAACACACATAGACAATGAATAAAGCATAAGCAAATGTTGCACAAACAAAAAACTCATAAAGGCATGGACTGATGCCTGTTTGTTATTTATTAGTAAATAAGCAAACTATCTACATAGAAATTTTACAGCTATAGAGTAGTGGGTAGGGGCACCACCAGTTGTTGTTGGATAGACTTGGTTTTGTATCTTGACTCCACTGCTATACAATGGGTTGCCCTTGGAAAATACATTTGATCATTCTTAAAAATAGTACCTACTATGAGGTAGGTGTTTACAGAGAAAGTGAGGATAAAATGAAATAGTCTACATGGAGCTCTTTACATACTGCCTGGTATATAATTAACTCTGATAATTTCTACTTGTTTTAAGCAAAAAAGAGGGAATGCTATTTTTTTAAAAGGTATAAAGTAAGGAATGATAAAAGACAGGAAACTACATAACATCTCTTTGGTCTCTGGGTTCTCCATCGAAAATAATGATTTGAAAACTGGAAAGAACAAAATAAACAGTGAACAAAGATTGAAAACCAGTGATAAATAACATTTTTTAAAAAATCAATGATTTTTTAGGAAGCTATCTTCTCTATTTGCCTCACTTAGGGTCTTATCATCTCTCATTCAAATTACTGATTGGTGCAACAACCACCTGGCCTCTAATTTCTCACTGGTTCCAATATTCCATTCATGCTGTCAACAATTTCCAAAGAAGAAACTATCTGCTTATATTCTCATATAATTCTCTATGAAAAGTCTTTAATGCCTTTTATTCATATGGGATACATTTGAAATGGTAATCATGGTTGTTTGCAAATGGCAGCCTTGTTTCCCTCCACCCTACCTCTGTCAGGTAGTCATTGTTGTTACATGGAACTCTGCACTGTTCCCCTAACAGTATTTGGGATTTTTAAATTTTCTGTTCTTCCTCTTCTTCTACTTCTTCTCCTCCTCCTCCTTCTCTTCCTCCTCCTCCTCCTCCTTCACCTCTTTATGTCTTAGCATATATTACTGTCATGACCCAGAATACTTTTCTTGCTCATTTTTTGATCTGCTAAAAAATTTACTTTCCTTCAAAATTCTGTTTAAATATTATCTTTGTAAAGCCCTTCTCAAATCATCAAAGCTAAGCTAATTTAGTCTTACTCTTATCGCAGATCCTTATTTATATAATTTTATAATAAAATTTATTTTATCTGTTCAAAGGTTTACCTTCTTCACAATATTCTGAGATCCTTAAGGACCATATCTTGTATTGATTCTTGAAACACCAATGTCTAGTGTGATGTCTGGGATACTTTATTAGTATCGATTTATTGAATGAATATATTAATAAATGAGTATGTTAAATGTTAGGAACATTTTTAGAACATATTTTAAGCAATACAAAAGGTTCACATTTAGAAATAGAAATTCTCTAAAAACAGGTGTATGAAAATGCGCGTTTCTTTTTATATTTACAGTGTGTTTGTAGCAGAGACTCACAGTTGTCTTCCTAATTTCATTCTGTTTTCCCACACAATACCTAACTTTTAAATGGACACACAGAAACATAAACTGACATGATGCATTCTCTAGTTTTCTTATAAGATATGACCAGATGACTATCGGACAGTGAGATATCAGTGGAAGTGTCGTGCATCTACTCCCAGGATCCTTTCCAAAGATACATTTGTATTGTATTGCACATTCTTCTTCACCCTTTTCTTTTCTGATGCTTGGTATATGGATGGAATCATTGGAATTGGAGCAGCCATTATGAACAATGAGTTGATCTCAAGATTGACAACCATGTATGATAAAGACCCAAGATAGAAAGAGCTGAGTATGTTGAGAACTGAACATTCATACTAGCTTTGGATGGCCTATCTGGAAGTTTTAAGTGACAGATAAAGTTCTATGATTCCTAAGCACTTTTATTCTGACTCTCAGTTACACTTATTGTGAATTAAGTGACAGAATTCAGAACAGAATTTGTTTTTGAGGGCTGAGTAGATATTTTACAATATGTAAATGGCAGAGAAATTAAGTGACTTGCTTGATTTCATAGGGCTAGTAAGTGGTGAAATACAAACATTCGGACTTCTAGCCTTCTGGTTTGTCACATCATGTACTTATGTAACTTCCGTAAACCTTTGTGTCCTTATTTGTGGGACATAGAAAGTTTATCTCAGAAGGTGGCCATAAATTAGCTGATACATTTTGAATGTTTAAATGCTCAATAAATGTCCACTGTTCTCACCAGAACCATCTCTGCTAGATCCATGAAGGCAGAGAAATGGTATTGACACACTTTGTAAGAATTCCAGTAAAGCACTTGATAAATTCTCTTGGGTATGACATGGTTGTAGATAAGATACAGCAACGTGTATTAAGTGACAGAACAGTTCAATAAATGCATAGCTACCCCCAAAGGTGTGGTTTAATAAATGATTGTAGCCTTGGATGGAGGTATCTTGGGGCTGTCATAAGATTTTCTATTTAGCCTTATAAATTTTCAATTCTGATGTAGATAAAAGAACATGTATCAATTATAAGTGGCACAGTACCGGCAAGGAAAGTTAATGTTTTAGGTGATAGAATCCAGGCTCAAGAATTTTATCCAACAGTCTTAAATCATGGGCTCAGATTAATAAGAATCTTAACGGATAAATCTATAAATTCTAAATTTACAACAAAAAAATTGTAGAATCAAAGGACTAGGAAACTTGGATAAACAGAAGCTCAACTTGAGTTTACTTTAAAGCTTAATATTAGCCAATAGTGATATGAAACTCTTGTGGTACAATTTTTGGGTTAATAAAAATCTAGATTAGGACTTCTCAAAATGTGATCTGTAGACAATTCAGGTCAGAATTCTTTGAAATATTTTTTAAAATATTAATGTTCTTAAATTCTACTTGTATAATATCTGAGAAAAGCATTATAATAAGTGTCCCAAGTATTTCTTGTGGAGGGGGAAATCTTGAAGAGCATTGGTTTTGATTAATAGAGTCCCACTGTTAGAATATTCTCTTCCATCTTGGAAACTATATTTTAAGAGAGACACTTAACCCTGAGTTCTGCAAATCAGTCCTCCATTTGGCAAAGGATTAAGACACTAAAAGAATGAGAAACTGAGAATATTTATACTGTGGAAGAAAAGACCAGAAAAGATCATAGTAACAGCCTTCAAATATTGGCTTTCATTTAGAAGCAGAATGTAGAACTAATATCATGGAGTGAAAATTACAGTATCACCTAAAGAAGAACTTTAATTCAAAAGATCAAATATATGTAAATTTAAGGCTGTCATTTCCCTCAAATTATTAGAGATTAGAAGATCATCTTTCAAGAGTACTTCTCATTTTGGCAGGTTTTATTAGATGATATGTAATATTTTTCCCTTTTGAGGAATCTCTAAGCTTTCTTTTAGCTTTTTGTTTCTTCCAGTCACTCACTGATAGGTAACCAAGATTTCTATGTTAATATTTAAAAAGAAAAAAAAATTCTAGTTATTAGACAAATTAAAATTCAGTTTGACCTGAAGAAACAAACTGTGACCTTCTGAACTTACTCTGGAAGATGGAAGATAATCAGTAAATCTAAAGTATACTTCTAATCAAAAGCACTGAATTAAAAAAAATCACTAAATTAACATTTTAATATACATTTATATATTTTGATGAAAAGAGTATAAAATATTCTGTACTTTCACATGGAGTAGATCTATATTGTTAAAAAAATGGACTGTGTACAGTGAACATATCCTTTGCGTATCTTTAAAACACTCCTAAAATCTCGACAACATATAGCAACATATATCTAGATTTGGATTAAAATGTTATGCTAGTTTTATTCATAAAGGCTGTTCATACATAGACCCACTGCTAGTACATTTGATCAGCACTTGCCAAGGAGTTCTGCAGAGTGAGCATTAGTGCTGAAAAAGGATATGGCGGGTCCAATTCCACAAGGGATGAAATCATTGATTTGTGTAACCTTTTTCCTGTCGGTATCTTCAGAACTGACTGAGCTAGCAAGAAATGCAGAATTTATCTGACTATATCTTCATATGATTATATTTGTTGCCCTTGGAATAAGGTTAAGAATTAATTGAGTTCTAGGGTAAAATTTTTATTAACATTATTTTAAAAATCAATTTATTCTTAAAGTATTATGTTTCAACAGAGCTTATCAGCTACTAATTTTTTACATTCTTTATGATGTAAGAGAGATTATATTTGTAGATAATAAATCCCAAAGTGATTTAACACAGTTTGCTGCCAACTTAGTATATTAAGTATTCAACAGACACCCATAAAAATATACTTTAAAATATTGTCAATTAATTAACTTCTTTTGTGAACAGAGCACGTACATTGTAAGAGTGTTCTAAAATTACAGGTGCTGAGCCTTACATTGCTTATAAAATAATTGGGAAAAGAAAACACAAAAGCGAAACAAATTTTACCTGCTTCCAAAGAGTACAGATGATTAAACATGATTTAGTATGTTTAAAACTGGTTGTTCAGGAGTAAGTAGTAGCACTGAGAAAGGATATTATGAATCAGGTTTTTCTACCATCTTTAATTTTGAGGAGTACAGGGCAACAGTCTAGAAACTTGAAATGAAGCAAATAAAATTAGAAAGCTAAAGTAGGAAAATTGCTACATAGTGATCAGAGCACAGATTCGCAAAAAATTACCTGGAAGAGATAGAATGACTTCCTCACATGGAAGTTTTGCTGTAGCATGATTAATGTATTAGCATATCTAATGAGAGATTATATCATTTAGAAGAGGAGCTGTTTGGTCTTAGAGACAGGAAAAGGAGAGTCTCAGAGGCAGACACTGTTGATTTATATACAGACCCTCTCAGGGGGTGGGATCCAAGGATGATCCAGCCTGTGATAGGTATATGGATGTCTCAGGCCTGGAGTGGGACATGTTAGTTTTTCTTAGTTTATACTTTTCATCATTTTATGAGCAATTTTAAAATTTACATTTTTATTAAGGTAATATATTCACAAAAACAAATATCTATATAGGGTTTCTTACCAAAGGCAGTCATCTCTATCCCCCCTCTAGTCCCTCTCCCAACCTGCTTTTATAAAGTCCCCCCCTGCTCCCACCATTATATGACTTTCTTAGTTGGTTTCTTTTAGCACTTACCTCTATATTCATTTATATCTCCATTTCTTATTTACATCTCCACAAGCTATAAGTTAATGTCCTATTAAAGATTATATTGACTTAGCTCTTTTAAAACTAACCCTGCCAAAAGTACTTGCCTCCCTCAGCTGTGTTATAATTTTGTTTATAACATTATTCAGCTGTTATGATGTTAATAGGTAATTAATTTAATATAATGACAATAACAACAAACTCCTTATTGGTATTACTCTACCCAAGACAGTGAGTTAATTCTTTCTTCTCTCTTTTTAATTTTCCAGCTACTTTAAAGTACCTATCACAACTCACCTGCCAAATCTTTCTTCCTAGCATGCTAAAGAAAAACAAGTTCAAGAACTGATTTTATCTTTATCTTGCATATCACTCCTGGAGTCTTTCTTCCATCTGTTCTACCCTAATTGCTGTTTGGGTTCACTGAGGAGCATCACCCGGTAGCTATACTCATCACCAACTTGTAGATTCCCTTCAAAGGCTCTTTGGTGACATCCCTCTTATAGTGGAGGAGGGTGGAAGGGGGCACATATATTTTTCTTTTTCTTGATTTAATTCTTTTTGCTAGAACACATTTTTTAGGTAACCTTCTAAAAAGTGATTTAAGAAACGACTTTTTGAAAATATTTTAATTCTAATTTCAAACTAAAAAACTTAATGTTGACTAGAATTCTATGATGGAATTCAGTTTTACCTAAAATTCTATCACAATGTTCCATTGTCTTCTAACTTCCAGTGCTGTTATTGAGCGGTCCAGATCCAATCTGATTTTTCAACCTTCGTGGCTTTTTCTTCCTCTTTCCTTTTCTCCTTGCCTTCCTCTTTCCTTCACTTTCTCTCCCTCTCTCTCTTCTTTATTTCTTGTCTTTGGACATAGTGTTCTCGAATTTCTATGAGTATTTTGATGTGATTTTTTCCCCCCATCTGTTGTATAGGACATCAAAATTTATATCTGGAAGTTCAGTTCCTTTGTTCTTTAATATTTTGGATTATTATTTATTTGGAAGTTTCTTTTTCTTTATTTCTTCTGTTCTGTTTTAAATTTATGCTATTGTTCCATTGTATCTCCCTCAAATCTTATCTTTTCTTTCCTACTTTGTCTTTTAAACTTCATTTGCCTTTTAGAGATTTTTCATTTTTACTTTTATATTTCTAATGTTTTAAGTCTTTCTTTCGCTCTCTGAAAGTCTAATGTTTTATATTTCTAATGTTTTAAGTCATTCTTTCGCTCTCTGATGTTTCTTTGTTAGTAGACTTCCATGGTTGTTTCAGAGTGTCAATATCTTCTCTTAGATATTCTCTTAGAATATTAAGGGATCCTTCCTATCTTCTCTGCTCTCCCTGGTTCCTTTGACTTCCCTTTTACTGTTTATTTTGTATCTTTCACACCAAAGGATTTTATGATATGTATATTGATGCTCCATCATATATTTATATTGAAGACTAACACACTGAATCCCTGATTTGGAGTGCTGTGTGTGTGTTGTGGGGAAAATAAAATCTGTCATCAAGTAGGATTTATAGTAAGGTAATGTGATGGTTAATTTTATGTGCCAACTCTAATAGACCACAGGGTGCCCAAATACTTGGTTAAACATACTGGATGTGTCTGTGAGGATGTTTCTGGATAAGATTAAGCTTTTAAATCTGTAGACTGAGGAAAGCAAATTGCCTTCCTCAATATGTCTGAAACTCATTCAATATGTTGAAGGCCTAAATAGTACTGAATAAGAAAGAATTCACTCTCTGCCTGCCTTCAAGCTGGGATAATGATCTTTTCCTGCCTTCATCCTTGGACTTGGACTGGAACTATAACTTCAGATCTCATTGAGTTCCAGCTTCCTAACTGAAGATCTTGGAATTTCTTAGCCTCTATAATCATGTGAACCAAATTCTTTCTCTGTCTCTCTCTCTCTCTTTCTATCTCCCCCTCTCTCCCTTTCATTATTTGACTAATACAGGTGACCTAGTGGGATGCAAAAACTTCTAGAGAGATCCATTTAACTCACAGTTTGTGCTTATTTTCTCTTGGGACAACTTTTCTTTATAATGAAATCATCAGTTTCCTACCTGGAAAATATTCACTTTGCTGCAAACATTTTCAAACATTACTGAGGCTTCCCTAGTTGAATGAGGCTATTTCCATATGTACCTTCACCAAAAAAGATAATCCTGAAAACCAATAGATACTTATATAGATTTTTAATCACTACTTTTATTTTTATCTGTACCGCTAATCTTACTTTCAAATTTATGAAGTATTTCTGATACATCTTTATATTTCTGAATTCTAAAAAAAAATCAGCTTATTTTTGGATTCTGCGTTCCTTACTTAGGTTTCAACTTTATTAGTTTGGGTTCATTAGCTACTATTTGTTTATGGCAGCATTTTTCAACTTATCTCTTTGCCTTTTTTGAGTTTTACCTCTTCTTTGTACTTCAGTGGGGTTTGGGGAAGAAGAAAGTATGTAAATCAATCTTCAAAATTATGTATCAAAGGGAAGTTCTAAATAATTTTGAGTCATGGATGACAAAATTAACTCCAAACTTCCAACTCCCAAAAATATACTTTAAAGAGAAACAGAAAATGTTGCTACTTAGATTATAATGCAAGAGTCATTGACATTGATTGTGGTTACCCCTGTAATGGTAACCAAATGCTGGCTTGTACAATTGTTCTCCAACTGTTGATGTTCAAAGAGCTGGTTAAAGTCAAGAGACTGTAATAATGATTTTTCTGATCTTCCTCTAGGTGAAAATACAACACATTTAAGTAGAAAATAAGGACACAGTTTGAGTTTTCATTTGGTTCTTTTTTTAAGGTAGAAAATACATTGCCTGAGGACACAGCATGGCAGTTTCAGAGGTTCTCATCACTGCTGTAAACTGATTATTTCCGTATTTTTTAGATCAGTCTTATGAGCTTTTTATTTTAGCCTAAATCTAAAAAGCAGATGCACTCTTGATGTGCTGAAAAATCAAGTGAATATGCAAAGGTTAAGGGCAGACTGTGGACCAACACAATTTCAGCAAGGAAAATTTCAACAAGGTGTTGAGTTTTTCTAGGATGCAGCCAGTTATCATTCCCAGATCAACATCACCCCTATCCTTGTCTGAGAGCCAATATTTATTTCTTCAAAGAATATCTTCAGATGTAATTTTTTTAGAGCTAACTCTGGGCTTAGAACTCTGTTATACATTTTAATCTCACAAGTATGGAAGAAGTTTTGTAGACTACAAATTGAATTCTGCCAATTATTAGCTAATAGCTAGATTTTTACCAAGATGCCTGGTTCTAAAGCTCATAATCTTTTTACTTGAAGAGTGATTCAAAATAATATCTCTTTCTTAAAAACAGAATAATAATTCATAATTACTTAGTAATTTATATAACCAAAGGAGGACTTTTTTGATAGTTTATGTAGGAGATTAGACTAGATCTTAAAATTAGATTTCTGGATTTATGACATGATTTTGATATTGGTTAAATAGACTTCAATGTTTGAAATTCATTCTATTTACCTACAAGTAATAAAAATTTGATTTTTAATGAAATCTGTCATTAGCCATATAGTGACCTAAGAGTCTCTGATCTGGTCATAGGCACATTATTTTCAATTGCTTCTTTTACTAGGTAGGACATGGAAATCATTCCATATCCTGGGGAAAACCTCTCCCCCCCCAAACTCTAAAATGTTCTCAAGCCTGGTATGCCTTGTTAAACCAAAGAGCTATTTCTTTCTAGGGCATTGCTCCTTCATGATCTCTATGAGGAATTCTCTGCTCTTGTATCTCATAATCTGTTTGGGATTGTGCCATCTCAAATACCAGCTAAAGGAGCCTGATGTTAGAATTCTCAGAGACTATTAAATCACTGTGACTTCTTAGGCTCCTTCCTAAGGAAGTTTAACCTTGGCAATAATAAAAATCAGTTTAACTTTGGCAATAATAGATAACTTTCTCTTATTCAAAATTATTTCTCCCAAACAATTTGTCTAAAGGATGTACTATTTCTCTTTCTATGTGAGACTAGACATCTGAAAGTAAAAGTCTAGGAAAAAAAAATTGTTTTGTCCTGTGATAATGAGTACAGTAGAGACTGGGAGCAAAACAAAGAGTAGAATAAAATGCTCAGTAATTTTTAGTTAATATTTCTTTTCTTTTTCTTTTTTTTGAATTGGAGTCTCACTCTGTCGCCCAGACTGGAGTGCAGTGGCCGCTCCCGGCCACCACAACCTCGACCTGCTGGGTTCCAGTGATCCTTCCACTCAGCCTTCCAAGTAGCTGGAACTACAGGCGCACGCTACCACGCCCGGCTAATTTTTTTGATTTATTGTAGAAATGAGGTCTCGCCAAGTTGCCCAGGTAGGTCTCAAACCCGCAGGGTCAGGCAATCCACTCACCTCAGCCTCCTAAAGCGTGGGATTACAGGTTGAGCCACCGAGCCCAGCTAGTCAATATTTCTAAAAGTAGCCCATGTTCTCAAGACACAAATAGAAATATTAATAGTTCTTTCCCTTTTTGATAAGATCATTTTATATTTGTATTACTTAAGAAAACATTATAGGTTCAATACATCCCCATCAACAACAGAAGAGTTACTACGGAGATAGAGTACTAATTTTCAAGTTTATTTTGTTGTGGGGTGTGGGAAATTCATGCTTACTATCAGATTCTATAAAAAAGGTAAGGAAGAAATTATATATTCTCTTTTTCCTGTAGAGAATTTCATGCTTTAAGAAAAAAAAAATGAAGCGTCTTGTGTTAGACAGGATTCTTAGGTACATAAAATGAATTCTTATTCATGAATTCCTTCTGTCTTTGATATATTTCTATAGAAGTCGCTAACTGGTTCACCAAAACCTGCTTTCAACTGACCTTTCATTTCAGGTGAACATAGATAATGAAAGCATCAAAGTTTCACTAATCGTGTACTTCTGAAATAAATTTTTTTCTCAATAGATGGATCTGTAGTGTCTTCTAAGCTAATCAGGACATACAAAAATCCTCAGGTTCTCATTATTTCCCTGAAAGTTTGTGGACAGACAGGAAGCAGAACATGTGAAAGAGAAAGAGAGCTGGAGTAGACTAGCAAAATCCTCAGATCCTGATGTACAGTTGATACCTGTGAAAAGAGAGAAGGAAGGAAGACCAAGGAGCTAGAGCCTCAGAATCCGTGTGGCTCTGAAAATGTCTTGGCTGCCTAATAGGAAACCTGAGCTCAAAAACTGTCTATAGGCAAGTCTCACATTGAGGTGGCATGGCCAAGCCTAGCCCTTTTGCCATGCTTTTGCCAAAGCCTAGCCCTTTTGTCATTGACTGGGAGTTCAGTAAAAGTTTCCACTATGGGGCACACAGGGAACTTATTACAAAAGTGTTGAAAGAGACTGAAAGTCACACAGTGCTTCAGTGAGGCAACTGGGTATCTGTCACTACCACCCTTAGGACAGGAGGGACAGAAAGAGGAAGTGGCTGTGGAAATCTAAGAGTTGGGACTTCTTGGCAGGGACTGAAACTACAGAGAATATGAGTCTACAACTGTGGATTCTACAGGAAGTGGAAAAAGAGAGAGGAACAAACACTCTGGTTTTTTTCTTTTCTGGAATCCCCCAATCTCCCTCCAGTGCCTCCCATTGTCTGACTGTAACTGGAAGTCAACTGTCAGGGGATTCTAGAAAATGTAATTTTCGTGACCAAAGAAGGGGATAGAACTATGAGAAAATGAATTATAATCTGGCACTTAGAGTACAGATGCTATCTCTCCCTAGCTATTGTATTTGTAAACCTATCATACAAGAGCCTGAATGGCAGAGGACAGCCACACTAACTTTCTGATTGGGTCATTTTGAACACTTGAATATTAATAGCTTCCTTTTACCATGGGGTCCTTAGTACATTTTTATGTGGGACAGAATTATTCCTTTGGTTTGAATCTAATTTTTTGAGCTATACGTCATCTCTAAAGCTTCTAGCTCCTTCCAAATTCCAGAAAAATTCAGAAAATCTATTAGCCATTAACCAGAAGTTAGTGTATATTTTTACTTTTGACTATCTCTCCATCATGTAAAATAGACAGCAAGATATACTACTAAAACTTCATTCTAGTGAAAAAATATCATCTTTTATGTGCCCTTTTCTACTTGACTGATTTCTACAGTTTCACATCTGGAACAGCATCTGCAATCAGAAACCCCACCTAATTAAGCTTACAGTAATTCAGTCATTCTCAAAGAGCCATCTGTCTTTGAAACTGGTCAAATCAGAGAGTTAAATGGGCTGTCATATAAATTATTACTCTGCATCTTCAGAGTCTTTGATGGTGGTACTTATCTCTTTGACTTTTCTAGTGATACAGTATTACTTTTTATTTACTTTTTTTTTTTTTTTTTGAGTTGGTATCTCACTCTGTCACCCAGACTGGAGTGCAGTGGCGCACTCGCGGTCACTGCAGCCTCAACCTGCTGGGCTCCGGCGATCCTTCTGCCTCAGCCTTCCAAGTAGCTGGAACTACAGGCATGTGCTACCAAAACCAGCTAACTTTTTTGATTTTGTTGTAGAGATGAGGTCTCGCCAAGTTGCCCAGGCGGGTCTAGAACCCACAGGCTCAGGCAATCCACTCACCTCAGCCTCCCAAAGTGCTGGGATTACAGGCTGAGCCACCGAGCCTGGTTTACAATGTTTTTTTTTTTTTTTTTTAGAGAAGATGAACTACAGTAGTTTGGCTCCTCTTTCTATAATAACTTACTCAAGATTCTGCCAACTGCTTAAATCATTTTCCCCACACACTCTTAAAGTGGGGAAGCCAAAATCAGGCCAAAGTTGCAGTTTTATTTAATCCTCAATGACTCCTTCCCTATTTGCCTAGGAACTAGTATCAATTCAGAACCAGTGTCCTGCAGTAAATTTGACAAGTTCTCTGGGAAAGACCAGGAGGTGTATTCTTAGAGGATCTTTCCTCATGGGTACCTGACATCCTCTGAATTCAATGATACCAGGTCTGTTAAGAAATTTAGTTCTAAAGTTTCAGTGAGAAGCTATGATTCTCCACTGAAATAACTCACTTAAGAGTTCTGCACATCTCATTCAGAGGACTTTTCAGCTATCTAAACATAACAAGAGAAACACTATAACTATGATAGTGTCTTAGCACACATGCTATAATTAATGGTATGGTCAAGGAGCTTGCCATAAAGATCACTGGGGATAACTAATGGTGACCATTGTGAGGTTCTGTTATCTGAAGTCACTCCTGATACAAATCAGCCCTTGGTATTTATGCCATCTTTTGGCTGACCCGCCTGGTAAATCCATTTCAACAGCAACACTGGAGTATCTCTAATCGTAGCCCAACAAAATCACATATCTACTTCAATCATTTCAAAGCTACTGGGGCTACCAGCAATCATGCTAGTATCAAGGCCTCAATACAAACTATGTCTTCTGGGGAATAGTTAGGAGGTAGGTGGGTGAACTGTAATTGACAAATGTACTCTAACATTCCTGTTTCCCAGAGCATTTTGATACCTTCCTCTACAAGACACCAAACGGTTTCTCTGGCATCTCAATTCCATTTATCAAGGGCTACTTTTTGGAAAAGGTTTCCATTACCAAGTTGAGAAAGCCATTAGAGCCATTTTCAAATGCTCAAGGTAATACATTGATCGTGAGGTCTGTAGTAAGTACACCATATTAAAATTAGAGACTCATTTAACATTACATTTCACCCTCTTTCTAGTGTCCTTGAATTAATTCTCCCTCTGGCCACCCAACATTTTGCTGATATAAGTCAGTAAAGTTTAAAAATATTTGGCATCCATGCACCTCTTGGCTTCCCTAGGTTGACATTTTAACTTGTTTCTTACCATTCAGGAGCAAACTGTGACATGACTCTGATTATGGGTCTGAGATAATGGAAAGAATAAGGATGGAGAGAATTGGCTTCCTTTTTCTATGGGAACAAGGTTTTCTTCATTAAATAATAGGCTTAGAGGAAATTGTATATAGGACTGGGTTTGTGGGAACAGGGGTGTGCAGAATCCTCTGAGTCTCCCCCACAAATACCTATCCCAATTCTGGTTCCTTCTTTCCCAATCAGTACAATACTCTTCACATAACAATTCTGGAACAGCTATGAATTCACCTTGATGTCAACCTTTGTTATTTTCTAGAATAAAGCTGAGTGTTTATCTAATTTGAGATGTCTTTCCTGTGATATTGAAAGTTTGGCAATTGTCTTAATGCAGTCATAGTCTCAGAACTTCTAACTGTACCTTGAGCCAAAAAGACAGGTATTTTGGAAATTTTACGTTGTCATTCTTTTTTTCTGAAGATATTCAGTGCTGTTAAAGGCAGCTACCCCACCCCACAATTCTGGACTTCTTCCTAATGCACCTTATGGTTTGGAAGTGCCAATGAAGGCCCCAAAGTCTTGCCTTCATTTCAAGGAGATAATTTAATAGAATGTTTTAGCACATTACACCATAGGTTGCCAAATGGCCCCAGTATTGTATTTTCATAGTCTTCAGGCCAAATAATGTAAGATCACTATAGTCTGTTGAATTGTGTCTTCCTGGAAATGTGTATCCACCTAGAACATTACAATGTGACTTTGATTGTAAATAGGGCCTTTGCTGATGTAATTAAGGTAAGGATAGAGATGAAATCATACTGGATTAGAGTGAACCATAAATCCAATGAAAGTGTCCTTACAAGAGAGAGAAAAGGATGCTGAGACACAGAGGCCATGTGAAGATGAAGGCAGAGATTGAAGATATGCTGCACAAACCAAGAAATACCATGAGCCATTAGAAAACTGGAAGAGGCAAGAGAAGCTTCTCCCCTAGAGTCTTTGAAGGGAGCTTGGCCCTGCCAACACCTTGGTTTCAGGGTTCTGATGTCCACAGTATAAGAGAACACATTTATGATGCTTTATGCCACCCAGTATGTGGCATATTTGTTACAGAAGTTCTAGGACTAATATAGTCACAAATTATGGTATTGTTTTTATTTGCCAGTTATGTGTACCATTCTGATGTTATCTGTTTTTGTACTAGTCAGGATTCTTAATTGAAAGCAAAAATATCCCCAAGATCATATTGCTTCTTTCTGATTAAAAAAAGCAGAAATTTACTGAGGGATATGGACCACTCAGAATCTCTATGAAAACTCAGGAATGAAGCTCAGGAAATGGGTAGGAATTTAGAGACTTGACAGTCAGAAACAAAGACCAAAACAGGCCACAGGTCCAGTCTAGTGAGTTCAGCACTGCCTCAGCCATGAGTCACCAGACTGAAGAGTTGCCTCTCTTCAGCTGCTCTGGACCTTTCCTAAGGACACAAGCCCTTGGATGCTGTGGATACGTCTGCCACTGCCAGAATGAGGTCTCCTCTTTCCCTGTTTCCTGGCATTATTAGATGCAAACTCATATTAGATTGGCTTGGCCTAGGTCACTTTCCATGACCTAGTTAACAGGAAAACAAAATCAAGCCTGGAGTACAAGGATCTGTCCTCGGTGAAAGGTGGAGATCTGCCTACCACCAGATTTCTTAAATGTAGGGGATGCAGTGGGTTTTCACAATTACAGAAAAAAGATCAAACATAGGGAGGCAAAATCGAAGTAAAACAAAACCAAACAACAGAAGCCTCCATAAATATTCACTGCACATGTTTATCTAATAACAGTTCCATTGGGTCTATAAAGAGAAAATATTCTTTTCAGAGTCTCAAAAATTTCTCCCAGATTCTCAAAATAGTCCAAGCGAGGTGGTGGGATAAGTTACATTAGATTTTGTTATTCAAATGCATTTTTTTCTAGCAGAAAAAAAAAGAATTGAAAGCATACAGTTTCTTGCATCTCACTCAGTTACAAATTTGTAAAACACTGTAGCAATAGTATATTTACCTTTCTTGTTTATCCTCAAAAGATATTTGTCCATATTTAAAGATTTTGACATCTTTGTCAGTGCATTATTCAGAATTAAACTCAGGTGATTAACTGATAATTGTAATAAAAATGAATTTTTTATTTACTACATCTGAAGATATGCAAAATATAAGTAAAACTCAAGGCCTTGATACTGTTGTTTAAGGAAATTAAAGTGAATACATTCATTGTAAATATTGATTAATAATATTATTTCTTTTTTTTTTTTTTTTTTTTTGAGTCGGAGTCTCACTCTGTCACCCAGACTGAAGTGCAGTGGCCGCTCCCAGGCACCGCAGCCTCGACCTGCTGGGCTCCGGCGATCCTTCCACCTCAGCCTTCCAAGTAGCCGGAATTACAGGCATGCACTACCATGCCTGGCTGATTATTTGATTTATTGTAGAGATGAGGTCTCGCTGCCCAGGCGGGTCTCGAACCCGCAGGCTCAGGCAATCCACTCACCTCAGCCTCCCAAAGGTGTGGGATTACAGGCTGAGCCACCGAGCCCGGCTTGATTAATAATATTATTTCAAGGAAGATTTATTTATTTAATATTCATAGATTCAAAGATGAAAATGTGAAAAATGAGTTTAGTAGATCATTTGAGATGAGGGAATATTTTCTGACTAGGGAAATAGTCTCCTCTCTAGGAAAGTCAGAGTCACTTTTCTCACCATAAGTACCGAAAAATCCAAAAGCTATTTACCAATTCAAAATAAAATCAGCTTCTGTGGTTCATGCTGTCACCACTATTGAAGTTTAAGTAAATATGACTGAGTGGTTGATTTTCAAGCTTCTCGTGGAATGTGAGAAAATAAGTCACCAGTGTAGCATACACTACATTTATCAAAGATTTAGGAACCGAAAGAAACACAACATGTCATGTTACTTTACACTATAATTCTGCTGTAAAATGAATTTCAGGTAAACTTTAGAGAAAGATGAGTGTCTGGAAAGGTTTGATAAACATTTTCAGCATAGAAGTTCACACAATCGAAAACCCAAATCATTCTGTTTTTCTACTTTTATTTGAAATTTCTATGTATTTTTAAGTTGCATTTGTGGTATGTAGTGCAGGTTGCTTTGCTCCTCCTCCTCCATTCCATCAATCTTCCAGTTTGATCTTTCTAATGTAGATGGTGAAAAACTTGAAATTACATTTTCATTCATTCATTCATTCTTTCTTTCTTTCTTTCTTTTGGTAGTGACCATTCCTTATATTATTATCTTAGTTTTGAACCTTTTCTTTTTTGTTATTTATTTTATTTTATTTTAAATATGTGTGGTATAATTCAGGATTAGGCATATAAGTTTTTCAATATTCCCTTGAAGTTAAGATTGTGGATGTTAATTAATTTCCACCAGAAAGATCCACCCATATGAGTGAGAATGAGGCCATCTTCCCGCTGTTTTGACTGTTTTCTGCTGATGGGCAAGGTCACAGAAAGGTGAAATTTTTTGGCAGCAGTAGTCCAGTCTCTATTCCTCAGTCTCTTTGTTGTAGAGAGACAGTTGTCATGTACTAGAGGCTAGAGTCCAGGTGCCAGTTTTGTATGTTGAGAGACATTTGTGGTAGTGGTGACTTCCTGTCTCATTTCCTGCTTCCTGGAATGTAACCATGGCAGTGTGATCATCATCTCTGTGGCTTTAGTGGTGGCTTCAGTGGTAGTAGCTTCCTTAGCAGGTCTGTACTGAGGGCTTAGGAGTCATTCCTGAAGTCTCAGACTAACACATGTTCTTCCAACTCCTCTAATAATTTTTGTATCATTTTCTATTTTCTTATAATAAATCCCTTTCTATTTAAATGCATAGAATGCTTTAGTGTTTCCTATTTCTTGTCTAGAACCTTGACTGATAAACAGTTTAAAATAAACTGGTCAAGTGACCAGTTTATTTCATCATTTCCCCAAAATGAATTATAGAATTCAATGAAATATTAGAAGGCAGCCACATCTTTGAGAGGTAGTTAGTTAGATCTTTTCATCCAGAAGCGTTTAGTTTTAGCTTATCCATGACTTCCTTTCATATGTATACACATGTTAGAATGAGAACAGAACAAACTCTGCAAGTCTCACTCAAGTGGTTAGGAAGGGAATCTTCATCCTTTCTCTGTGACCTTCAATCCTAACTCCTGAAAGCTAATCTTTCATTAATGCATTCATATCTCTGCTGCTATTACACCTTGACTTGAAAGCTGGACAATAAGGAATCTAACATGTAATGCTAGAATTATTTTAGATTCCCAGAGAGATATGAAAATTGGAGATGAAGAAAAGCATATCCATCTGTCTAGTTTTCTAATCAGATTTTATTATATCCATCATGAAATACTTTATTCAGTTAATTTTGCTCCTCTCAAAATAAGTGAATATCTACTTCTCAGAGATAACTCGACATTCTCTTAGTGATCGATAAAACCAAAACATTTGTTTTCTGTTCATTTGAATTAGTTTTTATGGAGGTGGTAATTAGTGAATTATTTACTTTACCAAAATATCTTGCCAGTAATCAGGAGTTCTCTTTTTACAATTATTACTAAGTTCTCTAGCAACAATTTTAAAAAGCACTTGGAGCCATAAAAAATGTGCCAGTTAATGAAAATAAAACTCTGGCTTGCCAGAGTATTATGCATGATGACATACTGCTGGAAGGAAGTCCATTTTACTAGGAATAAATAAACACTGGTGTGAAATAAATCTGTTTCGGGTTCCAAATGCAGTTGTTTACAATATTGCACCTAAGGGTGAAAAGCAAATGAGATAAATGAATTTGTATATACATTCCATGATTTTCCAGCGGTGTTATAATTAAGACCATAAAACATTGCCTTTAGCAAACAGTTATTGTGGGAATTCTTTCCCGCAACCTCATGCACATCGGCTACATTTTGTTTGTCTTGATTTCCTCTGACAACAATTGCCACTGTCTGCTGAGAGAAGGAAAAATGTAATTTTTTGTATAGAAATGCTTGCAAGAAAGACACATGTTACCAGGATTAGCTCTTCCTGACTTGTTTATGAGAAACAGACACCCTTTCTGAATTCAAAAATAAGATTTTCTTCATAGAGCAGAGAAAACCCATTCCTGTGTTTTGAATGGAACCACTGAGGTCCTGATAGTCACTGGTCAGGGTCTCACGATATAAAGCATATGCAGAATAGTACAAACTCTAAGATATGTGGGTAGGTTTAGTTGAATCTCCACATTGTCAGTATCTCCATCAATCCCCCTGTATCTCATACTGGACGTTCCTGTATAGACTTCATTTTAGCTAAAAGATAGACAGAACTCACATCTTATTCCAACATCAATACCCACATGCAACCCTTTGTGTTGTAGTAGGGTGGCAGCTTCTCAAAGCTATCTATATATTCTCCACCAAGTCTGTTTCCTCCTGCCCAGCTGACTTTATCTTCTGGGTTTCTCTTCCACCAACTCTCCCTTCTTTCTGACTTTTGAGTTGGAGTCTCACTCCATAGCCCAGGCTGGTGTGCAGTGGCATGCTCATGGTCACTGCAGCCTCGATCTGCTGGGCTCAGGTGATCCTTCTGCCTCAGCCTGCCAAGTGACTGGAATTACAGGAATGTGTCACTACGCTGGACTGATTTTTTTGATTTATTGTGGAGTTGAGGTGTGTCATGTTGCTCAGGCTGGTCTCAAACCCCTGGTCTCAGTCAATCCTCTTGCCTCCACCTCCCAAAGTTCTGGGATGAAAGGCATGAGCCACCGTGCTCAGCTTCTTTCTGACTTTTAACGTTGGGCATTTCCCCATGCTCATTCTTTTTGCCTTCTCTTTTTCATCTACATTCATTCTTTGGGAAATTTTATCCAAGTCCATGACTGTAAAGATCATTTCTATGCTTATGATCACCAAATTAATATCACCAACCTAGACTCTCCCTTGGTTTTAGACTTCTAAGTTAAAATGTACACTTATCATGGGGGTTTAAAATTAAATATGCTCAGAAAAGAACAATTGATTTGTAACTCTAAATATGCTCCCACCCCTTGAGTTTTCACCAGGACAAAATTCTAGGGTCATACATGTTCTTTTTCCTTAACAAGTCTTGCCATGATACTTCAAAATATATCTAGAATTAGCCTCTTCTCACTGTGTCCATCAGTGCTCTGTTCAAGTTGTCATTATGTCTACCTAAACCACTGAAACATCTCCAGTTGATTTCATTTCTCCCTATCTCTCTCTCTCTCTCCATCTTCCTCTGATTTAATTCTGAGAAATAAATACCCTTTATGGATTCAAAAATAAAATTGTCTTCTTAGAGCAGAGAAAACCATTCCTGTGTTTTGAATGGAACCATCAAGGCCCTGATAGTCACTAGTCAGGGTCTCAGGATATTAAAAATCATATACAGAATTGCACAAATTCTAATGTGCATGGGTTTAGTTGAATTTCTATATTGCCAGTACCTCTGTCAATCCTCTGTACCTTATTCTCTCTCTCTTCTCTTTCTTATTCTCTTTCTTATTTCTTATTTCTCTTTCTTATTTCTTATTTCTCTTTCTTATTCTCTTTCTCTTCTTCTCTTTCTCTCTCTCATCCCTCTTTCCCATTACCCAACACCAGATAAAACTCTAGATAGTTTTAAAATTTTTATTAAATCACATGAAACTCAAATCCCTCTCATGGTTTTTATAGCATTTAGAATAATTCAAAGTCTTCTTTGTGTCCTAAAAGAGACACTCTATTATCTGGCTCATGACTCTCTGAGTAATGTGGTCTTCTCTGAATTCTCTTAACTCACCCACTTCCCGCCCCATTGAAAGTTTGGTTCTTTCTATAGATTAAGTTTGCTTTGAAGTCTTCACAGTTGCTTTTTCTTCTCCCATGTCATCTCCTCTAGGACATCATCCTTGGTTATCCAAAATAATGTAGAAAACATACATATTCTGTTGCTTTTTTATCTTCATATGATTTGGAAATTCCTCATCAAAGGCCATTTTAACTTTATAATTTCTTTATGAGAATTTACTCGCTTGTCCCTATTTTCTAATAGAATATAGGTTCCATAATATAGGTTCCACATACATTTTTCCTTGTTTGCCACTGTGTCTTCAGAGTCTACACCCCAGTGTAGCAAATAGTAGATACTCGAACATCATGTATTAAACAATAGAAAAATAAAATTTCCTTTTTTCCTTCTACTCTAGGCCAGCCTCCTCCTGAGTGTGATAACATCAATACACAATTCAGTTCCCTCTTGACATGCATTGTACATATAGTTTCTTTACTTAAGTGGATCTTACTCTAATTGGAAAATTGTTATAGTTTTGCTGTGTCTTCTACTATCAATACCAGCTCAGAATTCATATCTCACATTCCTAATAAAAAGTCTGGGGCTTCCCTTTCTCAAAATACATATACTCTTGTAAATGGTTAAACTCCTTAGGAGAAGTATCTGGGGAAGATACATCACTTTTCATAAAGTCTGGTTCTTTGAACTGGCGTAGATATGATAATGAGTAAGAGACCACAGTTTTTGAGACAGTTGATGCTATATTTATCCTTGCAGGGCTTTAATTTTTTAATTCTCTCTCTCTGTTTTTCTGTCTCTCTTTCTTGACATGTTGCTCATTATGGTAATTACTACAATTTAGACTTTGATGATTATGTGCTGCTTCCCAGTCTCTCTTATTCTGGAATTGTATCATCTCCATTCACACTAAGGAATTCAGTTCCATGACAATCTCACCCCACACAAGAAAGTCATTACTGAGAGTTTTATAGATGTTGATGTTCCCTACACCAGTGGGTTCTTTATTGACTTAGTTATGTTAGCATCTTCTGAGTGTTCTCAGAAAACATAGACATGGGGAAGTTATGTAAATCTCTAATTTTTTCTACATGAGCCATCTGGTTTCTTACACAGTGCTATGTCAAGGTGTTTCTGGCAATACTACCTCCTTTTCTGTCAACTATCTTTGCATCTAAGCTTAGCAATATCATCATATTTAGTTCCAGCCTAACTATAGATGTTTCTGAGAATGATAACTTCCAAAATCATGGGTGACTCATTTACAAATGGTCATAAGTTAGTGGTCATTAAGGTAACATCTATTTTTTAGCTCATGGTTATGCAGGTCAGAAGGCTTGACATATTAATAGAATGGCTAGGTTTCTTGCTCGGGGTATCACAAGACTAAAAGGAAGATGCTAGTGGCTGCATTCTCATCTGGGCTTGAGGTCATCTTATAAGCTCCTTTAGATTGTGGAAAGAATTCAGTTGGTTGCACCCAAAGAACTAGAGCTCACCTACATTTTCCCTTTCCAATGCCTAGGACCTACGCTTACCTTATAAGGACCCTGGTGTTGACACAGTAGATATCTACATAACGTGTTGAATCTCATTTGCATTTCTACTATCCTTACTAATAAAGTCTGGTCTGATTTTCAAGACATTGTACTTTTAGGAAGTAAGGCCATCATCTTTTCACTGACACTAGCTCCCTTTTTCAGTTAACTTTAAGAGTTTGACAATCTAAGATATTTTCTTTATTTAAGAGTTCAAATGTGGTCAGCAAATCTAGCCAACTCTGCAGTGTCAACAATGAACGTTGCCTCCATTCCTCATGTATAACCCAACATTTCTCCTTTTACCTGTGATTCCTCCCAATTCAACATAAGGGAGATCTGTGTTAATTGTGATACTGCCATAATACTACTTTACACCAGGGTTTATCCACACTTACTCAGTCCTATTATGTCTAGCTTGCAAGAGAGCCAGCTAAAAAGCAAAAACAAAAAACAAAACTAGATAAAACCTATCCTAAGTATTTCTTTCCTAGGATCATCTTAGTACCAGCAATCTTAGAATTAATATCATTAAAACTACTAAGGCAAACATGTACAGGCATAAAGTTTATTTGAGAATGTCATCCCAAGGTACAAAAGTGGAAGGAGGCAAATGTAATACAAAAATGAGTTATGGGGGTACATGTACTTGAATTTGTGAGATTTTCTGAGACTTATGACATGCATTTCAGAATGAATATTTTAGGGAACAAGAATAATAAATATTTAGCCACTGTACAGTAGTGGCCTCATGGGTATTAATTCTCTTACTTCTGGATTGAGTGTGTGTGGTAACAAAGGATTCCCAGTGGTATCTCATATTGTTTGTCAGAGAATCCCTAGGCAAGAAGAAAGACATATGCGATTTGCCTCTGAGGTAAGGTGCTGTTGGATAACATGGGAAAGAAACTGGCCAAAACCTTGTTATCACAGCAGTAGTGTAGGAGTAGGAAGTGGCATGAAATAATTTTTTTATTGAAACATAATATTCTATATACCTGTGACACTTTGTTAAATGTGTAGAATGTGTAACAATCAAATCAGGGTATTTGAAGTGTCCATCACTTTGACTATTTATCATTTCTACTTTGAAATATACAATCCATTGTTAGCTATAGGCACTCTACTGTGCTGTCAAACAAGATAACTTTTACATTTTATTTAACTGTATATTTGTACCTACTAACCTATCTCCTTTTGCCCCCATTTCCACTACTCACCTACCCACATTTCTCAGCTTCTAATATGTTCCATTCTACTCTCCACCTCAATGAGAGCAACATTTTTAGTGTCTACATAAAAATGGGAACATATGATATTGGTCTTTCTGGACCTGGATTGCTTCATTTAATTTGACTTCACTTAAAATGACCTCCATTTCCATCCATGTTGCTGCAAATAATGTGATTTTATTCTTTTTTATGCCCAAATGGAATTCCATTGTTTCCATATGCCACATTAAAAAAAAAAAAATCCACTCACCCATTGATGGACTTAATTCCACATCTTTGTTATTGTGAATAGTGATGCAGTAAAACATATGAGTACAGGTATCTCTTTGATATATTGATTTCTTTTCCCTTTGATAGATACCCAGTAGTTGGATTGCTAGATTCTATGGTAGTTCTTAGTATTTTAAGAAATATCTATACTGTTTTTTATAGAGGTTTTACAAATTTATATTCTAATCAGTAGTGTATAAGAAGTTGCCTTTGTTCCACATCCTCACCAGCATTTGTTATTTTTTGTCTTTTGATAATTGAATTCTAACTGGGGTAAGATGATGTATCATTGTGGCTTTTATTTGTATTTTCCTGATAATTAGTGATGTTGAGCATTTTTCCATGTATCTGTTGGTCATTTGTACATCTTCTCTTGAGAATTTTCTAGTCATGCCTCTTGCCCACCTTTTAATGGAATTATTTGTTGTTGTGTTGTTGAGGTGTTTGGATTCCTTTTGTATTCTGGTTATTAGTCCTATGTCAGATGATTAATTTGAAAATAGTTTCTCCTATTCAAGAGGGTTGCTTCTTCACTTTGGTGATTGTTTCCTGCGCTTTGCAGAAGCTTTTTAGTTTAACATAGTCTTTAGTTGTCTGTTCTTTGGAGGATGTAGCCATAATTTGCCTAGACCAATGTCCTGAAGTGTTTTCCCTGTATTTTATTTAACAGTTTTTTAGTCTATAGTTTTGAGTTTTATGGTTAAGTCTTTAATTCATCCCAAGGTGATTTTTGTATATGGTGAGAGTTAGGAGTCTGACATTATTCTTCTGTATATGGATATGATATTTTCTCAAACTCATTTATTAAAAAGGATGTTCTTTTCCCAGTATGTGTTCTTGGTACCTTTGATAAACATTCATTGGTTGTAAATATATGGATTTATTTCTGGGTTCTCTATTCTGTTTTATTGCTCTATGTATCTATTTTTATATCAACCCAATGCTGTTTTGGTTACTATAGCCCAGTAATGTATTTTGAAGGTAGGTTGTGTCATATCTCCAGCTCTGTTCTTTTTGCTCAAGATTGCTTTGGCTATTCACGTTTGTTTTTGGTTTCATACACATTTCAGCATTTTTTTCTTTATCTGTGAAAAATACCATTGATATTTTGATATGGATTACATTGAATCTATAGATTGCTTTTAGCAGTATTGTCATTTAAACAATAGTAATTCTTCTAATCCCTGAGCATGGAATGTCTTTCCATTTATTTGTTTCTTTTACAATTGCTTTCACCAGTGTTTTGTAGTTTTTTCTGTAGAGATCATTTATCTCCTTGGTTCAATCTATTTCTAGGCTGTTTTTTTTTTTTCCAGTTACTGTAAATAGCATTGCCTTTTTGAAATTTATTTTTAAGCTATTATCATATTGTATATAGAAATGTTACTGATTTTTTGCATGTTAACTATATATCAATTTTTCTGAATTTGCTTGTCAGTTCTAAGAGGTTTTTGACAGTATCTTTGTTTTTCTAAATATAAGATCATGGCATCTGTAAAGAGGGATAATTTGACTTTCTCTTTTCCAACTTGGATACTTGGATGCTTTTTATTCCTTCTCTTGCCTTATTTTCCTGGCTAGGACTTCCAGTACTGTGTTAAATAGGAATGGTAAAAGTTAGCATCCTTGTCTTTTTCCAGTTCTTTGAATAAAGAATTTTTAACTTTTCCCTATTAAGTACGATGCTGGTTGTGTGTGTGTGTGTGTGTGTGTGTGTGTGTGTGTGTGTTTGGCCTTTATTATTTTGAGATATGTTCCTTCTATGTCTAGTTTTTAAATTTTTTTTTACATGAAGGGACGTTGACTTTCATCAGATGCTTTTCTGAGATCATTGTATGCTTTTTTGGGTCTTTGTTGATATAATGTAGCTTGTTTATTTATTTGTATATGTTAAACCATCCTTGCATCTCTGAAGTAAATCTTACTTACTCATAGTGTATTATCTTTTGATGTGCTTTTGAATTTGGTTTGTTAGTATTTTGTTGAGGATTTTTTTAAATTATGTTCATCTGGGATATTGAACTTTTAATTTAACTTAATTTTTGTGTTGTGTACTTATCTGATTTTGGTATTAGGGTACTGCTGGTCTCATATAATTAAAAGTAAAATTTCTTTCTCTTAATTATTTTGGAATAGGATTAGTAGGATTGATATTAGTCCTTTTTTATATGTTTGGTAGAATTCTTCAGTGAATCCATCCTTGGACTACTTTTCTTTATTAGAAGACTTTTGATTACTGTTTCAATCTTGCTACTTGTTATTGATCTGTTCAGATTTTTTTATTACTTTCTGATTCAATCTTGGTAGGTTGTATTTATCAATTTCCTCTAGATTTTCCAATTTGTTAGTGTATAATTGTTCATAATAGTCTCTGAAAATCTTTTGTACTTCTGTGTTACCAATTACCAATTTTAGTATCTTCCTTTTTACTTCTGATATTGTTTATTTGGGTCTTTTCTTGGTTAGTTTAGCTAGCTGTTTTCAACTTTATCTTTAAAAAAACTAATTTTCATTGATAATATATATTGTCTTTTACAACCTCTATTTTGTTTAGTTCTGCTCTGATAATCATTATTTCTTTCTTTGTGCTAATTTTAAGTTTTTGTTCTTGCTTTTCTAGTTCCTTGAGGTGCATCGTTAAATTATTTGAAATCGTCTTCCTTTTTTGATGTGGGTGTTTATTGCTATAAACTTTCTATTAGTACTAATTTTGCTGTATCCACAGCCTGAAATAATTTGAAGTGGTACACAAGAGATTCATTTCTAAAAGTTTCCACCTTGACAACTGAGAACAATGAGAAACAGAAAGTATAATAACTTGCCCAAAGTTATGCAGAAAATGGCAGAGCAGACTATCAGTTTAACTTAACCTAGTAATATAGATCTTTTCAATGAGCATTATTTTCTTTTCTCAAAAAATAAGGATTTTGCTATTGTTTTGCCACCTAATTTATGTTTTATAGATTATATAGTAATAATAATTTTGCATGCTTTCACACTCAGTGTGCTCTTTTGCTGACAAAAGCTGGCGTTTAATGTCCAGTAAGCAGAGAAAGTTGAATGTCACTGTAATATAGTCTATGTTCCTGAACTCAGGAATCTAATAACCTGAGCTCATTCACTTCACAAATAGTCCTAATTTTATTGTAATAATTTTCAAAGCTTTCTCTGAGTTTATCTGGGAAATCTGGGAAAGGTATACTCATTTTATAGACATAAAAACTAAATTATGAGAACATATACATTGTACAAGTTCAAAATCCACTATAAGTGTCTAATAGAAAATGTGTTCCCTGATTCATATTATATGGGTTTGTCATTAGCGTAGGACAGTAAAGTGTTCATGACCAATTCTAGTGACACTAAGTTGTTGCTGCCCTCAGGATGTCTGACAAAATTATAAATAAGTAGAATTTGCTTCTGGTGTTTTGTTTTTGATTTCTTATTCCATATTCTCTTTGTTATATGCTTCCTTTTTCAGTCATCTTTTCTTTTCTTTTCTTTTTCCGCAGTCCTCACAGTAGAATTGTATATAGACTTGTTTCACCTCTGTTGAAAGTTAGTTTCTGTGGAAATATGACTCTTAGAGTTTAGTGTGTGGATTTTTTTGGGGGGGGGGGTTGGTTATGCTCTTGGAATCACAATTCATGAAAGGAAGGGAAGAGAAGCAGAATTTAGCTTAACTAAAATTATGATGAAAGCCTGAACAGCATTGTGTGAAGTCAAGCTGTAATCAAGACCTAAAATGATTTCACAGTTGTTCCTCATTGTATTAAAATGACCATGCATTTACACTCTTACCTTTATTAGTCAATGTACATGGGCCAACCTTGGAAAAGATGATCTTGGACAAGATGACTCTGCAACTGAAGTGATCCCTGAAGAGAATCAACTGAAGCTTGTCCACTGAGAGCCTTTCTAGCAGCTGAGGCAACAAGTGTGTTTGAAAAGGGATAGTCCATTGTAACCTGTAATAATTCATATCTTCAAATTACCATCTCAGTTGCAACTTAACACACATTAAAAAAAATCCTAGCATCACTCTGCTTTCAAAGCATACCATTGTGGATAGAAAGCCAGGCATACACACTGTGAAATAATAAATGATGCAACACTAGAGTGTGGCAGTACAAAACATCAGAACAAAATAATAAATTGCTATTTATTTTAAAAAATAAAAACAAGACACACATCTGATTAGAAACAAATTTGGGGTTATCTTCCTAATATTTAAAATTAATTTTTTATATTCCATTGATCAAAAGCAATAAAGAAGCTCAGTATATTAGATTTTAAGAAATTATATAGTATTGGTTCTCAAAATGTAGTTACTTGGCTGGTAGTATCAGCAACACCAGAAAACTTATTCAAAATGCAAATCCTTGGGTTCTTTCTCAGATTTACTTAATTATAAATTCCAATGGTGAACCAGGTGATCTTTTTGAACAAGCCCTCTGGCTTTAAAGTTTGGAAACCCACAATTTCTCAACCAACTCATCTTTGACAAAGCCTCCAACAACAACCACTGGGGGGAGGAGAACCTATCAGTAAATAGTGCTGGGAAAACTGGCTGATCACATGCAGAAGATTGAAACAGGACCCCTACCTTAACTCTAAATGTATCAAAGACCTACATGCAAAACCTCAAGCTATAAGAATCTTAGAAAACGCAGGAGATACCCTTATGGAAATTAGAACTGGCAACCAATTCCTGTTCAGAACCCTAAGGGCTCATTCCATAAGAAATAATATAGACAAGTGGAACCTCATCCAACTGATGAGCTTTTGCAAAGCAAAAGAAACCATCAAGAGAGCAGGGAGACAGCCCACAGAATGGGAAAAAATATTTGCCAACTGTATATCTGACAAAGGCCTAAAATCTAGGATCTACAAGGAACTCAAATGCACTGAAAGGAAAAAAAACAGTCCCATTAAAAAGTGGGCAAAAGACATGAACAGACACTTTCAAAAGAAGATATATGGGCAGTCAGCCGACACATGAAAAAGTGCTCAGCCTCACTCATCATCAAAGAAATGCAAATCAAAACCACATTGAGATACTACCTCACCCCAGTAAAAATGGCCATTATTAATAAAACAAGCAACAACAAATGCTGGTGAGGATGCGGAGAAAAAGGAATGCTTTTACACTGCTGGTGGGAATGCAAACTCATGCAACCTCTTTGGATGACAGTGTGGCAATTTCTGAAAGAACTAGAAATTGACCTTGTGTATGACCCAGCAATCTCCCTGTTGGGAATATACACAGAGGAACTCAAATCATTCTACTACAAAGATACCTGCACACACATGTTTGTTGCAGCTCTATTCACAATAGCAAAAACATGCTGTCCAAACTGGACTGGATTAAAAAAATGTGGTACATATGCACAATGGAATATTATGCAGTCATAAAGACAGACAAACATATGGACTTTGCAGCAACTTGGATGGATTTAGAGTTGATCATACTTAGTGATCTATCACGGAAACAAAGAGCAGAGTATCATATGTTCTCACTCATAAGTGAACCTTGAACAATTATCAAAATACTATAAGAAAGGAATTGGCAGTAGTGGGAAACTACCAGGAGAGGGGGGTGGGATTGGGAGTTGAGGGAAACTGCCGGGAGAGGGAGGGCCATACCTCATCAACAAAGGTACCTGCATAATGTACATTTGTATACCTAACCCTGAATTGTACCCCACATTTGTAAAATAAAAAAATAAAAAATAGAAGTAAAAAGTTTGGAAACCATTGATATATAATTATAGGACTACATAGAGTACTAGAGTATTTTATTCTACTACTAACTGAAAAGTTAATAAGAATGTAGAGTAAAAGCTTGTAGATATAGCAAACAAAAGTTAGATTTGCACCTGATTATAAACTTTCCTGACAGAGCTCAACTGTGTTCTCCTTTATACAAATAGGACATAAGATAATTTTATTGATCAGAATAGTACTTTATTTTTTCTAAGATATGTTAGCTATTGTAATTGATTCCTCAATAAATCAGAAAGAAATTAGAATTTTTTAAAAATTAAAGCATTTCACAGATATTAATACAAACTCAAATTCATACAGTTTTTAAATGGCAGAGATTAATTATAAAGTATAGTTTATTCCATCAAACAACAACATGTGGTATCAGGTTCTTTGATATAGCTGAACTTTAATCGGAAGAAATAATTAGAAATTGCTCACTGTAATAACTTATTTCTAGCAATTTGGAATATGTCATATATCAACAGAAACAGACCCAGAGAAGGGCAATGGAGATAAATTATGTTCATAAAATGTTCATAATATTAGTGAAAGAGTAATAATTCTTTTAAATACAGATGTGAAAGCAGAAATTCTAATTATGGTTTAATTTTTTTCACACATTGCAAGGTGCTGAACATCTACAGTCTCTAGTTTTCCGTTAAATACTTGAAAATATAAGAATTGGATTGTTTGAAGGCTTTTAAGACACTGGGTTCTTCCACACATTAAAGGTGTACTCTTTGAAGTCCAGGGGCAACAAAAATCCACACTTTTGCCTCTTGGTGTTTTTCTTGAACAAATGGGTGACATGACATAATTATCTGTTATTTATAGTCCCAGATGGCTTACTCATGATGGTGTACTCCAAGGGCTGTTTGCTGAATGATGTGATGGATGTGGGTACAGCCTACATGGCTCTACATAACAAAAAAGAAAATCATATGGCAGTGAATTGAGAGGAGTAGTTATGAGAAACACAGCAGCAGGGTCTTGTAAAGAGAGACACTGTGTGAAATTACATGTTGTGTATAGTGATGCCCTTTCATGGTGTCTTCTAGAAACCTTGAATAAAATGTAAATTGATTGTACTACACAGTAGGCTATGATGAGGCTTGTTGCACTGAAAATACAAATAGACCTCATAGTTCAGTATGAGTTAGAGTAAAGAAATGTACAACTCTGGTAGGAAAAGAATTTCCTTCTGGGGTAAGAGTGCATCTTTGAATACTAATCTGCTTTAGCACCTGAATTTAAAGTAGTACAAAATGTACAGGCTTTTTTGACCTGCCAAATTCTCCTTGGAAGCCACATATGGAGATCTACGAATTACTGGCATGCCTCCCAGAGGAATGTAGAGAGGCACTGAAGAACTGTGTGCACCTTTTTTTTTTTATTCTTCACTGCAGACACTTTGAATTGGCTTTCCCAAAGTGACCATGAGTCAAACCTAAGTCATTTCAGTCCATGATCCTCAAACCTGGACACATGTTTGTGAACTGGCTTAGTGGACCCTTATATTTGACATCCTCTGGAGAAATACAAAATATGTGTGTTTCAGTTTTGGTAGATGGATAAAAGCAGATGATCAACTACCAAAAATCTCAAATGAACTGCATATAAGGTAAATAGAGCTTATCAGCAATATTTTAAAGCTGGCTGTTTAAGCAAGACAAATATACCTATGAGACAAAAGGAAGGCCTCATTTACTAAAGTAAATAGTGAAACAAAGAAAATTATATTTATAATTGAACTCTGTCCCATTTGATAGCAGTACGTGGAAGAAGTATGAGGAAGAAAAAAGGAGCAAGGAGAAAAGGAAGGAGGGACTGATAAATAATGGTACTCATACTTTTAAAAATCATTATAATTCATATCAGAATTACTATGTGCTTTATCATCTACAGGTAGGTGACTTTCACATTTTATCTTCGATTGAAATCCTTTTCCTGAAGTATACACTTAAATGTTCAACTATTTATTCTACATTTCCTCTGGTGCATCTAATTGCCAGCTCATACTTAACTGTCTAAAACTGAACACTGCATATTTTCTCTTCAAACTTTTTGGCCCATGTGGTCAAAAAAGAATGCAAGTTGTGAGTTTCCTGTACCACTGAGATGTCAAAACCATAGAAAGTGAATTATTATGTTGACACGAACAAACACTGTGTGCTTTGTATACTTTCCTATCTTTTTCTTCCTTTCTTCTTTTTACTCTCCTTCTCACTATTTTATATTTCATTGAGAAATCTATTGACTTGTATGTGTAATCTTCTAATATCAAATAATATCAGTAAGATACCTGATGTTTAGAAATGGGTGATTTTTTTTTTTTACTGTTATATTTTCAATACTTAGAATAGTGATTGGGTGGTCAGTCAACATTTATTGAAAGTTGAGTATCAGTTCAACTCACATATTTTTATAAACCTGTTTACAAATAACATTCTGTTGTCATTTGGATATCTGTTGAATGGGGACTGGATGAATATGTAGAATTTTTAATGAATCTCTAAGTATAGCATGTTTTATTTAAAAAATTAACATTCAAAGTTATATTATGAATATAATTTTTACATATTTTAATTATTGTGCTTTTCTGTCTAGTTGTCAGCTTTGTTAAAATATTATTCAAAATTATGTCAATGTACTCTGTGGGAGAAAATATGGTATAGGAAATAGGTAGAAATGCATTTTACAGTTTCTTTAAAACTAAGAATACTGACAATTTATCTTTTA
Organism: Carlito syrichta; assembly: GCF_000164805.1. Lineage (NCBI taxonomy): Eukaryota > Metazoa > Chordata > Mammalia > Primates > Tarsiidae > Carlito > Carlito syrichta. The sequence goes on along the minus strand of NW_007257995.1, from coordinate 157,496 downwards.
TGTAAGTATTGCAAAGTCACTAGTGGAGTAACAATGAGTAAATATTAATTTAGTTGTTTACCACTTCTGTTTTTTTTTTTTTTTTTTCCTAAAGAAAAGTTAGTATTTCAAACATCCATGACCCTGAGGACTAAGGGATTTGATTAAAAAATGTTTGTCATTAACCTGTAAAAGGAGAAGTTACAGGCGGTAAAACCTTGGGCAAGTGGTGCTCTTAAGGCAAGTATCAATTGAAATATTAAGTCTGTCTTGACTTCTGAAAAGGCCATTGAGGATTCCTGTGTGCAATAGACTGTACACAGGTCAAAAAGTAGACTGGAATACCAGTGGAGAGCTAGAGCATGTGAGTTCTTCTGTGATTCATAATTGTTTTATTTGGGGCATATTTAAATAAGAAAATAAGAAGTAAATTCCAGCTTCAGAGCATCAATCCATTCTCCCTGGAATTACATATAAAAGCAATGTGTATCAATTCTAAGGTTTCATTGTAATTGAGATTGTCCAACATTTTTGATGGTAATCAGTGAGAGTAGAGGCATTTGTTTATGTTTGAAAATTAAAAATGGAACTTTCTTATGATGTAAAAAGATGAAAAATGCCAACTTTGTGTTTTGATTTAATTATTCTCTGTCTCTGTTTTCTTTTTCTTAATTTTTATTTTAAAGATGTGGGGTACAATTCAGGGTTAGGTATACAAAGTTTGGGCCTCATTTTGGTCCCCCACTTCACCTCGTTTGAGATCAGGTATCCTTTCTCTGTTTTCAATAGTTTTTAGTTGCATGGAAGTCACACATGCAAATAAAGAATTATCAAATAGTTCCATAAAATTTATTAACCAATAAACTTATAAAACCGATAGCAATTTTTCCTTCCCATCTCCACCCAGACTTTGCAGAGGCATTCATTTTCAACTAATGTAAAACTTACCCCTTTTACTTCTTGACCTTTGATTTGAGTTTCAGGGTTATTAAATTTCCTCCATGGAATATGAGAAAATATTTAGTTTGATTTTATCACCCCTACTCATCTCTCATGAGTACAGCTCTTATACCTAAATTCCTTAAAAATAGCTAAGTAACAGTGTTGATCATATTAAGTTTTACTGTTTACATAAACAAATATTCAGCTGTTTTTCTGCACCTCCTCTGGTATGTCTAATTGGCATCTCATACTTTAACTATATTAAAACTAGTGTTTATCTATGTGATACCATATAATTATTTTTCCTAAAAACTTTTTGTTAACCCTAGTATTATCTTTTTTTATATTTGAAAAATAGTTATCACGAATTCATCCATAAGCTATCTTCCAATTGTTTACATTTCCTGTGAATACAATTCAAATCTTCAGGCATTCTACCAATATCACTTTCTTCGCTGAAAGCCTCTGACTATACCAGTTTGGATTGGTTGTTCTCTGGGGATGCTGCATAGAATTTATCCTATTACCACCATCAAACAGGAAATTCCTCTGAACTTTCTCTGCAGTTAGATCATCTGTTTCCTGGATCTCAGGTTTTTTTCTTTATTGGATTACAGCTTTTCCCTCCTATCCTTTCTTGGAGCATCTATTTTAATAGCTTCCTGAAAAAATGTGCAAGAGAGACAGTGGTTGTTTTAAACTTTGAAGCTAGAAAATTTCCACACCACCCTCACATTTAAATGAAAACATGGCTGGGTATAGAATTCTAAATTCCTCATGAAATAAAGCATTTAAAAAATTCACTCAATCTCTGATGTTATTATTAATAAACTCAATGTTTTTCTTATTATTTATCCCCTCAATAATATCTGTTTGCTTATTATATTGTTTATTGTGTTTCTTACTCTTTCAGGAGTAAAAACTTTTCAGTGTTCTGAAAGTTCAGGATACTATATCTTAGGATGGATATATTTTCATTCACTAAGGTTTGGGGACTTTAATAAAATTTTTCATATGGAATTCATTTAACTTTAATTTTGAGATGATGACTTAAAATGTTTCCTTGATGTTTGCTTCTTTTCTATCTTATATCACTCACATTTCTTTGCCTTTTTCTTTATTTTTTTAAGATTAAAAATATGTATTTGTAAAATTTATATATTTGATGTGTGTGTGTGTGGGGGGTTGTATGCATGTATTTGTGTGTGTACTAGAATATGTGCATGAGTACGAAATTGTTTCAAGAGTTTTTATAGTCTAATGATTCCTTTCTTCCATTTTTGAATAATTAATATATTCATTCATTTAAAAAATAAATGATGTAAAAAATTTTTTACTATAAAACACATTACTCCACTTCTCACACATGATTCCAGTCCTCAGCTCTCAAAATAGGCATTTTTATAAATTCTACAGAGGTTTTTATGCAATTAAAATGCATTTTCTTCCTTTTTGACAGAGAAGATAGAATTGTTCCTTGTTTTTCTCACTTAATTAAAACCCAGGTGTCCCATTTGGTATTAGTATGTAGGAAAATTCTTCATTCTTTTTATGTACAATCATTTATTTAATGGGAGCTCTTCTGATGGACATTTCATAATTTCTATCTCTTGTTCTGAAAATAATACTCCAATAAGTAACCCTGTTTATAAATTGTTTAATTCATGAGTAAGTATGTTGTAAGAGAAATTCCTAATAGTGCAATTTCTGAGTCAGATGTTATACATATTTGCAATTATGATAGAATTCTAAAGCTGCATGTCATAGTAAGTTTTGTCTTTTGTCAATTTAACAGGTGAAGAAAACAATGAGAGTATCTATAATAAACATAATTTCTCTTATGATGAGTGAAAACTGTTTATATTAAGAAACATTTGCATTTTATTTTCTTTCTTTTTTTTTTTTTGAGTTGGAGTCTCACTCAGTTGCCCAGAATGGAGTGCAGTGGCCGTTCCCGGCCACTGCAGCCTCACCTGCTGGACTCCGGCGATCCTTCCGCCTCAGCCTTCCGAGTAACCGGAAT
>NW_007257995.1:147596-154532 GCF_000164805.1 Carlito syrichta | reverse complement strand
GCGGGTCTCGAACCTGCAGGCTCAGGCAATCCCCTCACCTCAGCCTCCCAAAGGCACGGGATTACAGGCTGAGCCACCGAGCCCAGCTTGCATTTTGTTTTCTATGAGCTGTCCATTTATGTCCCTTACCAAATTTTATTTCCTATTTAGTTTTTGATGATTATCTATCCATGTCTAGTTTTAAATAGATATGTGTATATACATATATATACACACACATGTTAGGTATATTAATTTTTTTGTCTATAATGTGATTCTCATTTTTTCTTATTTGCCCTTTGTCATCTAATTTTAATTAGGGTGTTTTATCTTTATGTAACTAAAAAATTTATGTACATGTATTTATACTTATAAATATTTAATGAGCTTTGGATTTGGGGTCAGAAAGAAGTTTTCTTCTTTACCACTGCTATAAAAGATTTTTCCCACTTTCTTTTAGTACTTTTATAAGTCTACCTTTTTACATTAAAATATTGATTTATTGGAGTTGACCCTATATTCTGTACTTATTATCTAACTTTTGTATTTCCAGATAACTATTCAGATGTCCCAACATCATTCATTCCATCTTTCCTGAACTAATTTGAGATACTATGTTGTGTTAGTACAGTGTATCCTTAATGAGGCTATTAGTGATAATTATTATATTAATAATTCACGCAAATGTGAATTTAACTATTTTTTAATAATCATGAATCAAATTTATTTTTAGATCTGCCATCACTTCTACTTTTAGAAGTACCTGGTTTCTGGAAGTCTGAGCCATTGACTGGTTTTAAGTGATAAATCAGTATGTTTTTATTTTTCTCTCATTTCTCCCAAACTGTTTTAGGATTACATTTCCAAGTTATGTCAATGATTAAGAAAGTTTCCTTTGTTTTTAAATTCTAAAATGTTGTTGATATATGTTCTTCCTCTCTTTGCCTTCGGGGGTTTGTAATGTAAAAAAATCAATTTACTCTATTTTAGTGGCATTTTGGGAAAAGATGAAGACAAATACACATGTAAACTGTCTTCACTTTAATACACTGGGCTTCTTCATAGCTAATTCATGTTAATATACAGTCATGCATTGTTTAACAAAAAGGATATGTTCTCAGAAATGCATAACTGAGCAATATTATCATATGTGAACATCAATTGGGGTATTTATACAAACCGAGATAGTACAGCCTGATATACCTACTCTATGATATAGCCTATTGCTCCTAGGCTAAAACACGTACAGCATGCAACTGTACTGAAGGCAATTGTAACACAATGGCAAGTATTCATGCATCAAAACATAAAATGTGTACAGTAAAAAAATATATAATAATAAAATATGGCACACCTGTATAGGGCACTTACCACGAAGGGAGCATGCAGGACTGGAAGTTGCTCTGGGCCAGTCAGTGAGTGAGTGAATGGCTAGTGAATGTGAAGGCCAAGGACATACTGTATACAACTACAGACTTTACAATCATTGTACATTTAGGATACACTACATTTATTTATTTTAATTTCTATTTCTTTAATAATAAATTAATCTTAGCTCACCGTAGTTTTTTACTTTATAGACTTGTATACTTTGCTTTAACTTTTTGACTTTTTCATAGCACAGCATAAAACACAAACACGTTTACAAAATATTTTGAGTATCCTTATTCTATAAGCTTTTTTATTTTGAAAATTATTTGCTTTTTACTTGTTAAACATTTTTATTGGAATTCCTCTGGAGGCAGCAGCTGGCTCCCCATCCAGATCTTGATGCTCCAAACCAGCCTCCTTTTTGTTTCATACCATTGCGGTTGAAAAAAATACTTGGGCCTCCCCCCGCCACCGCTGCCACCAGCGTGATGGTAGTAGCACATTGTACAACCTGGGTGGGAGGCAACCCACTTCAAGCCACTTCAGGGAAGATCTGCTGGGATCGCTGCCACCTCTCCTGCGACTGAGAAATCCTGGTCGCCTGCCATGTGTCTCCTGTTGTCTACCCTGAGGCAGGCAGCCATCGTGTTCCTGTCCAGCCCGCCCCCTCTGGGGCAAGCAGCTGAGATAGCACCACCTGCTGGTGATCCAAGGTAACAACACCGAAATGGGGGAAACAAGCTTGATAAAGACATAGACCAGAGTGCTGAACGGAGGGTAATCTGAACTGTCCTTCACAGCAGACCAGGGGCAACTGACCCTAACTGCAAACTAATTTACCAGCTTGAAAAGAAAACTAGAAATCAGAACTGAAAGGACATTCGACTTAAACGAAATGTCTCAGAGTGTGCTTCATTGATTCTATTAGTTTAATGACAATTCTATTCCTACTGTATTGTTCCCTTTTTTCTTTTTTCCTTTTCCTTTTCTTCTCTTTTCTTCTCTCTGTAAACCATATCTTTGTATAGAAGAACAGCACACTAATAAGGTGGTTGGTTAGCTTGTATGTTAGCATCACTATATGTTTTATTTTTATTTTTTATTTTTTGTATGAGAGTCAGTTCGTCTGTAGCTGTGGTCTATTGTTTTTATCTGTTTCAGTATAGGCCTCTCTCTCTATTTGTTGGCGCACTCGTTTGTTCGCCCCCTTACTCCTCTATCTCTCCACTCCCCTCTTCAACCCACTATCTGCTCCATTCTCTCCCCTCTGCTAACCACATTTTATTTCAGGGAGTAAACCTACAGCCTCACTGCATGGACAGATTCCAGGGCAGTGGGAAGTGGGCTCCACATTATCCACACACCTGTCAGCGAATACCAGGACCTGCAGATAGACTTTGAATCACAGCTCCCCCCTTAAGTAAATCTCAAAACTGCACAAAGGATCACCTCCAACCTTCAGTGCAACTCCAGAATTGAACAAAGTAAGAGGGCATACCTAAAGAATAGGAGATTGAACAAACAGAAGTAAAACCAATCCCTTTACCCCTGAATAACAGAATTAAAGAAGACGGTGACACGGAGAAAAAGAAAAAGTAGGGAGGGGGAAAAACCGCACAAATGAAGAAAAACCAAAAGAAGAATATAGGTCTCACACAGACCCCTGGGAAATCAGACCCTGAGGAAACAGATTCTGGAACACAAACAATGAAGAGCCCCCAGAATGACTGGTTTCATGCAACAAACCCAGACATCAAGACATTAATGGAGAGAATTAAAAAAATTGAGGAGAGACAAGAGGAAAATAGGAAGGAGCTGATGTCAGAAATGACAGCAGTAAAGAATACTGTGATGGAAATGAACAACAGACTAATAAGCATGGAAAGCAGAATCAGCCAAGCAGAAGAAAGAATCTCAGAGTTCGAAGACCAAAACACAGAACTAACCCAAACTGTAAAAAGCATAGAAAAGGAGCTCAAAAAGACAGAACAAACCCTGCAAGAGATGAATGATCACTTCAAGAGACCAAACCTGAGTAATTGGGCTTCCTGAGGCAGAGAGAGAAACAGAAGCCACACTGGAACAAACATTTCATGAAATCATTCAAGAAAACTTCCCTCATCTCATTAAGGATGAAAAAATCCAAACAGAAGAGATTCAGAGAACCCCTGCAAGACAACAAATGAGAAGACCAACTCCCAGACACATAATAATTCGCCTAAATAAAGTAGCTATAAAAGGAAAAATCCTAAAGGCAGCAAGAGAAAAAGGCCAGACAACCTACGAGGGAAAACCAATTAGAATAGCAGCAGATTTATCCACAGAAAACCTGCAGGCCAGGAGAGCCTGGAGCCCTATCTTCAACGTTCTAAAAGAGAAACAATTTCAACCAAGAATAACCTACCGAGCCAAACTAAGCTTCATTAGTGAGGGAGAATTGAAATCCTTTCCAGATATCCAATCCCTAAGAACCTACACTGCAACCAGACCACCTCTACAAGAAACACTTAAGAAAGTACTGAACACAGAAGAAAAAGAAAAAAGAACAACAGCATTCTTCACAAGAGTACAGGCAAAAGATTAAAAACACACATGAACCAACTCCAAAACCCAAAGAAAGACAACAAACAAACAGGAACAACTCTGTAAGAACCTTATGATAGGGATCAACTCTTGCATTTCAATTAGCGTAAATGTGAACGGACTAAATGCACCACTGAAAAGACATAGAATGGAAAAATGGATAAAATATCATCAGGCAACAATCTATTGCCTTCAAGAGACTCACCTCACTAGAAAGGACACCCACAGACTCAAAGTAAGAGGATGGGAAACAAACTTTCAGGCAAATGGAATACAAAAGAAAGGAGGAGTAGCGATCTTAATTTCAGACAAAATACCCTTCAAGCTATTAAAATTCAAAAAAAGGTACAGAAGGCCACTACATAATGATAAAAGGCTCAATCCATCAACAAGAAACAACTATTCTAAACATATATGCACCCAACATAGGTGCGCCAACTTTCATAAAGCAAATTGTTGGAAAACTAAAGAAAGATATTGACTCTAACTCTATCATAACTGGGGACTTTAATACCCCACTCACAATCCTAGACAGATCATCAGGACAAAAAATCAGCAAGGAGATCCTGAACCTCAATGTGACTTTGGACCAAATGGACTTAATTGATACCTACAGAACACTCCATCCAAAGTCCACAGAATACACAATCTACTCATCACCACATGGAACATATTCTAAGACTGACCACATACTCGGCCATAAATCAAGCATAAGCAAATTTAAAAGGAGCAGAAATTCTACCATGCACCTTCTCGGACCACAGTGGAATAAAAATAAACATTGACACCAACAAAGTCCCCCCAAAACCTACAAAGACATGGACACTAAACAGCATGATACTAAACAACTCTTGGGTCAACGATGAAATCAAAACAGAGATCAAAAGGTACCTGGAAACAAATGAAAATGAAGAAACATCTTACCAAAATCTCTGGGATGCCCTGAAAGCAGTAGTAAGAGGGGAATTTATATCCCTACAAACACACATGAAGAAAATGGAGGGAACAGAAATTCACAACCTAACAAGCCACCTAAAGAAGCTGGAAAAGCAAGACCTCAAAAACCCTAATTTCAGCAGAAGAATCCAGATTACCAAAATAAAAGCCCAAATCCAGGACATAGAAGACAAAAAGATAATACAAAAAAATCAATGAAACAAAAAGCTGGTTTTTTCGAAAGGATAAACAAGATCGATGGTCCCCTAGCTAGACTGACCAAGAAAAAACGAGAAAAAAACCAAATAAGCACAATCCGAAGCACAAAAGGTGAAGTCACATCTGACCCTGAAGAAATACAAATGATCATTAGAGACTACTACGTACACTTGTATGGAAACAAACTTGAAAACCTTAAGGAAATGGAGGACTTTCTGACATCACACAACCTACCTAGGTTGGAACAAGAAGAAATTGAGACCCTAAATAGACCAATAACAATCAAGGAAATAGACTATGTAATAAGAAAACATCCTACAAAAAAAAAACCCTGGTCCAGATGGCTTTCCAGCAGAATTCTACAAGACATTTAATGAGGAGCTGATACCAATCCTACTGAAGGTATTTCAGGCGATTGAAAAAGATGGAACTCACCCCAAATCATTTTACGAAGCCAACATCACATTGATACCCAAGTCAGGTAAAGGTCCAACAAAGAAAGAGAATTATAGGCCAATATCTTTGATGAACATAGATGCTAAAATTCTCAACAAGATCCTAGCAAACCGAATTCAGCAATACATCTCAAAAATCATCCATCATGACCAAGTAGGCTTCATCCCTGGGATGCAAGCCTGGTTCAACATTCATAAAATCAAAAATGTAATTAAATACATCAACAGATGTCAAAACAAAAACCACATGGTCATATCATTAGATGCAGAAAAAGCTTTTGATAAAATCCAACACCCCTTCTTGATAAAAACCCTTGAACATCTAGGCATACGGGGAACGTACCTCAAAAAAAGTAAAAGCCATCTACGAGAAACCCACAGCCAGCATACTCCTAAATGGACAAAAATTGGAACCAATTCCCCTGAAAACTGGAATAAGACAAGGATGCCCACTCTCACCTCTCCTGTTCAACATAGTATTGGAAATCCTGGCTAGAGCAATCAGAGAAGAGGAGGCAATCAGAGGTATTCAAATAGGAAAAGAGGAAGTCAAGTTATCTCTCTTTGCAGATGATATGGTTGTGTACCTTGAAAACCCAAGAGAATCTGTCAAAAACCTCCTTACATTGATAAAGGTTTTGGCAAAGTCTCAGGATACAAAATAAATGTACAAAAGACAATCGCATTTCTCTACACCAATAATAAAAAAACAGAAACCCAAATAAAAAACACAATTCCATTCACAATAGCCACAAAAAAAAAAATGAAATACCTTGGTATCTTCCGAACCAGAGACGTGAAAGACCCTTACAATGAAAATTACAAAACGTTGCTCAAAGAAATCAAAGCTGACACGAACAAGTGGAAAAATATCCCATGCTCATAGATTGGAAGAATCAACATTGTGAAGATGTCCATCTTACCTAAGGCAATCTACAAATTCAATGCAATACCCATTAAATTATCAACAACATTCTTCTCAGACCTAGAAATAACAACACAGGAATTCATATGGAAACACAAACGTCCAAGAATAGCCAGAATAATCCTCAGCAAAAAAAAAAGCAGGTGGTATCACAATACCAGACTTCAAACTTTACTATAAAGCTACAATCATGAAAACAGCTTCATATTGGTGCATTAACAGGCATATAGATCAATGGAATAGAAGTGAGATTCCAAAAGCAAAACCTCAATTTCTCAACCAACTCATCTTCGACAAAGCCCCCACCATCTACTACTGGGGAAAGGAGAACCTATTCAGTAAATGGTGCTGGGAAAACTGGCTGACCACATGCTGAAGATTGAAACAGGACCCCTATCTATCCCCATGCACAAAGGTTAACTCCAAATGGATCAGAGACCTAAATGTAAAACCTCAAACCATAAGAAC